>NW_027414336.1:0-144522 GCF_964106895.1 Numenius arquata
GGTGCTGGAAAAATGTTAAGAAAAAAGGTGCTTTTGAGGATAGAGTGGCCAGGAAAGCCCGCAGCCGCCAAAGTCTGGGTGGCAATGCAAGTAGTTCCCAGAGACCTTGAAAGAAAGCAAGAGTTGTTCTGGCTGCCAGCTTGGGTGTGGGACTCAGCTCCGGACGTTTGGCATATTGGAGGCCGGTGCTGGGAAAAAGTGAACAAAAGGTGCTTTTGAGGATAGAGTGGCCAGGAAAGCCCGCAGCCCCAAAGTCTGGGTGGCAATGCAAGTAGTTCCCAGAGACCTTGAAAGAAAGCAAGACTTGGTCTGGCTGACGCTTTGGTTGTGGGAGCCAGGCCAGGACGTTTGGAATTTTTGAGTCCGGTGCTGGGAAAAAGTGAACAAAAGGTGCTTTTGAGGATAGAGTGGCCAGGAAAGCCCGCACCCCAAAGTCTGGGTGGCAATGCAAGTAGTTCCCAGAGACCTTGAAAGAAAGCAAGAGTTGTTCTGGCTGCCAGCTTGGTTGTGGGAGCCAGGCCAGGACGCTTGGAATTTTTGGAGGCCAGTGCTGGGAAAAGGTGAAAAAAAGGTGCTTTTGAGGATAGAGTGGCCAGGAAAGCCCGCAGCCCCAAAGTCTGGGTGGCAATGCAAGTAGTTCCCAGAGACCTTGAAAGAAAGCAAGAGTTGTTCTCGCTGCCACCATGGGTGTGGGACTCAGCTCCGGACTATTGGAATTTTTATGGGCCGGTGCTGGGGAAAAAGGTTAAGAAAAAAGGTGCTTTTGAGGATAGAGTGGCCAGGAAAGCCCGCAGCCCCAAAGTCTGGGTGGCAATGCAAGGTAGTTCCCAGAGGCATTCATAAAAAGCAAGAGTTGTTCTGGCTGCCAGCTTGGTTGTGGGAGCCAGGCCAGGACGGTTGGAATTTTGAAGTCCGGTGCTGGGACAAAGTGAACAAAAGGTGCTTTTGAGGATAGAGTGGCCAGGAAAGCCCGCAGCCCCAAAGTCTGGGTGGCAATGCAAGTAGTTCCCAGAGACCTTGAAAGAAAGCAAGAGTTGTTCTCGCTGCCACCATGGGTGTGGGAGTCAGCTCCGGACTTTTGGATTTTTTATGGGCCGGTGCTGGGGAAAAGGTTAAGAAAAAAGGTGCTTTTGAGGATAGAGTGGCCAGGAAAGCCCGCAGCCCCAAAGTCTGGGTGGCAATGCAAGTAGTTCCCAGAGACCTTGAAAGAAAGCAAGACTTGGGTCTGGCTGACGCCTTGGTTGGGGGAGCCAGGCCAGGACGTTTGGAATTTTTGGAGGCCGGTGCTGGGAAAAAGTGAACAAAAGGTGCTTTTGAGGATAGAGTGGCCAGGAAAGCCCACAGCCCCAAAGTCTGGGTGGCAATGCAAGTAGTTCCCAGAGAATGAAGGAAAGAAACGTTGTTCTGGCTGCCAGCTTGGGTGTGGGGGTCAGCTCCTGACGTTTGGAATTTTTATGGGCCGGTGCTGGAAAAATGTTAAGAAAAAAGGTGCTTTTGAGGATAGAGTGGCCAGGAAAGCCCGCAGCCCCAAAGTCTGGGTGGCAATGCAAGTAGTTCCCAGAGACCTTGAAAGAAAGCAAGAGTTGTTCTGGCTGCCAGCTTGGTTGTGGGAGCCAGGCCAGGACGTTTGGAATTTTTGGAGGCTGGTGCTGGGAAAAGGTGAAAAAAAGGTGCTTTTGAGGATAGAGTGGCCAGGAAAGCCCGCAGCCCCAAAGTCTGGGTGGCAATGCAAGTAGTTCCCAGAGACCTTGAAAGAAAGCAAGACTTGGTCTGGCTGACGCCTTGGTTGGGGGAGCCAGGCCAGGACGTTTGGAATTTTTGGAGGCCGGTGCTGGAAAAAGTGAACAAAAGGTGCTTTTGAGGATAGAGTGGCCAGGAAAGCCCACAGCCCCAAAGTCTGGGTGGCAATGCAAGTAGTTCCCAGAGACCTTGAAAGAAAGCAAGAGTTGTTCTGGCTGACGCCTTGGTTGTGGGAGCCAGGCCAGGACGTTTGGAATTTTTGAAGGCCAGTGCTGGGAAAAAAGTGAACAAAAGGTGCTTTTGAGGATAGAGTGGCCAGGAAAGCCCGCACCCCAAAGTCTGGGTGGCAATGCAAGTAGTTCCCAGAGACCTTGAAAGAAAGCAAGAGTTGTTCTGGCTGCCACCATGGGTGTGGGACTCAGCTCCGGACTATTGGAATTTTTATGGGCCGGTGCTGGGAAAAAGGTTAAGAAAAAAGGTGCTTTTGAGGATAGAGTGGCCAGGAAAGCCCGCAGCCCCAAAGTCTGGGTGGCAATGCAAGTAGTTCCCAGAGACGTTCAAAACAAGCAAGAGTTGTTCTGGCTGCCACCATGGGTGTGGGAGTCACCTCCGGACTTTTGGAATTTTTATGGGCCGGTGCTGGGAAAAAGGTTAAGAAAAAAGGTGCTTTTGAGGATAGAGTGGCCAGGAAAGCCCGCACCCCAAAGTCCGGGTGGCAATGCAAGTAGTTCCCAGAGACCTTGAAAGAAAGCAAGAATTGTTCTCGCTGCCACCATGGGTGTGGGAGTCAGCTCCGGACTTTTGGAATTTTTATGGGCCGGTGCTGGGGAAAAGGTTAAGAAAAAAGGTGCTTTTGAGGATAGAGTGGCCAGGAAAGCCCGCAGCCCCAAAGTCTGGGTGGCAATGCAAGTAGTTCCCAGAGACCTTGAAAGAAAGCAAGAGTTGTTCTGGCTGCCAGCTTGGTTGTGGGAGCCAGGCCAGGACGTTTGGAATTTTTGGAGGCTGGTGCTGGGAAAAGGTGAACAAAAGGTGCTTTTGAGGATAGAGTGGCCAGGAAAGCCCGCAGCCCCAAAGTCTGTGGGTGGCAATGCAAGTAGTTCCCAGAGACCTTGAAAGAAAGCAAGACTTGGTCTGGCTGACGCCTTGGTTGGGGGAGCCAGGCCAGGACGTTTGGAATTTTTGGAGGCCGGTGCTGGGAAAAAGTGAACAAAAGGTGCTTTTGAGGATAGAGTGGCCAGGAAAGCCCACAGCCCCAAAGTCTGGGTGGCAATGCAAGTAGTTCCCAGAGACCTTGAAAGAAAGCAAGACTTGGTCTGGCTGACGCCTTGGTTGTGGAGCCAGGCCAGGACGTTTGGAATTTTTGAAGGCCAGTGCTGGGAAAAAGTGAACAAAAGGTGCTTTTGAGGATAGAGTGGCCAGGAAAGCCCGCACCCCAAAGTCTGGGTGGCAATGCAAGTAGTTCCCAGAGACCTTGAAAGAAAGCAAGAGTTGTTCTGGCTGCCACCTTGGTTGTGGGAGCCAGGCCAGGACGTTTGGAATTTTTGGAGGCCAGTGCTGGGAAAAGGTGAAAAAAAGGTGCTTTTGAGGATAGAGTGGCCAGGAAAGCCCGCAGCCCCAAAGTCTGGGTGGCAATGCAAGTAGTTCCCAGAGACCTTGAAAGAAAGCAAGAGTTGTTCTCGCTGCCACCATGGGTGTGGGACTCAGCTCCGGACTATTGGAATTTTTATGGGCCGGTGCTGGGAAAAAGGTTAAGAAAAAAGGTGCTTTTGAGGATAGAGTGGCCAGGAAAGCCCGCAGCCCCAAAGTCTGGGTGGCAATGCAAGTAGTTCCCAGAGACGTTCAAAACAAGCAAGAGTTGTTCTGGCTGCCACCATGGGTGTGGGAGTCACCTCCGGACTTTTGGAATTTTTATGGGCCGGTGCTGGGAAAAAGGTTAAGAAAAAAGGTGCTTTTGAGGATAGAGTGGCCAGGAAAGCCCGCACCCCAAAGTCCGGGTGGCAATGCAAGTAGTTCCCAGAGACCTTGAAAGAAAGCAAGAATTGTTCTCGCTGCCACCATGGGTGTGGGAGTCAGCTCCGGACTTTTGGAATTTTTATGGGCCGGTGCTGGGGAAAAGGTTAAGAAAAAAGGTGCTTTTGAGGATAGAGTGGCCAGGAAAGCCCGCAGCCCCAAAGTCTGGGTGGCAATGCAAGTAGTTCCCAGAGACCTTGAAAGAAAGCAAGAGTTGTTCTGGCTGCCAGCTTGGTTGTGGGAGCCAGGCCAGGACGTTTGGAATTTTGAAGTCCGGGTGCTGGGAAAAAGTGAACAAAAGGTGCTTTTGAGGATAGAGTGGCCAGGAAAGCCCGCAGCCCCAAAGTCTGGGTGGCAATGCAAGTAGTTCCCAGAGACCTTGAAAGAAAGCAAGACTTGGTCTGGCTGACGCCTTGGTTGGGGGAGCCAGGCCAGGACGTTTGGAATTTTTGGAGGCCGGTGCTGGGAAAAAGTGAACAAAAGGTGCTTTTGAGGATAGAGTGGCCAGGAAAGCCCACAGCCCCAAAGTCTGGGTGGCAATGCAAGTAGTTCCCAGAGACCTTGAAAGAAAGCAAGACTTGGTCTGGCTGACGCCTTGGTTGGGGGAGCCAGGCCAGGACGTTTGGAATTTTTGAAGGCCAGTGCTGGGAAAAAGTGAACAAAAGGTGCTTTTGAGGATAGAGTGGCCAGGAAAGCCCGCACCCCAAAGTCTGGGTGGCAATGCAAGTAGTTCCCAGAGACCTTGAAAGAAAGCAAGAGTTGTTCTGGCTGCCACCTTGGTTGTGGGAGCCAGGCCAGGACGTTTGGAATTTTTGGAGGCCAGTGCTGGGAAAAGGTGAAAAAAAGGTGCTTTTGAGGATAGAGTGGCCAGGAAAGCCCGCAGCCCCAAAGTCTGGGTGGCAATGCAAGTAGTTCCCAGAGACCTTGAAAGAAAGCAAGAGTTGTTCTCGCTGCCACCATGGGTGTGGGACTCAGCTCCGGACTATTGGAATTTTTATGGGCCGGTGCTGGGAAAAAGGTTAAGAAAAAAGGTGCTTTTGAGGATAGAGTGGCCAGGAAAGCCCGCAGCCCCAAAGTCTGGGTGGCAATGCAAGTAGTTCCCAGAGACCTTGAAAGAAAGCAAGAGTTGTTCTGGCTGCCACCTTGGTTGTGGGAGCCAGGCCAGGACGTTTGGAATTTTGAAGTCCGGTGCTGGGAAAAAGTGAACAAAAGGTGCTTTTGAGGATAGAGTGGCCAGGAAAGCCCGCAGCCCCAAAGTCTGGGTGGCAATGCAAGTAGTTCCCAGAGACCTTGAAAGAAAGCAAGAATTGTTCTCGCTGCCACCATGGGTGTGGGACTCAGCTCCGGACTTTTGGAATTTTTATGGGCCGGTGCTGGGGAAAAGGTTAAGAAAAAAGGTGCTTTTGAGGATAGAGTGGCCAGGAAAGCCCGCAGCCCCAAAGTCTGGGTGGCAATGCAAGTAGTTCCCAGAGACCTTGAAAGAAAGCAAGACTTGGTCTGGCTGACGCCTTGGTTGTGGGAGCCAGGCCAGGACGTTTGGAATTTTTGGAGGCCGGTGCTGGGAAAAAGCGAACAAAAGGTGCTTTTGAGGATAGAGTGGCCAGGAAAGCCCACAGCCCCAAAGTCTGGGTGGCAATGCAAGTAGTTCCCAGAGAATGAAGGAAAGAAACCGTTTTTCTGGCTGCCAGCTTGGGTGTGGGGGTCAGCTCCTGACGTTTGGAATTTTTATGGGCCGGTGCTGGAAAAATGTTAAGAAAAAAGGTGCTTTTGAGGATAGAGTGGCCAGGAAAGCCCGCAGCCCCAAAGTCTGGGTGGCAATGCAAGTAGTTCCCAGAGACCTTGAAAGAAAGCAAGAGTTGTTCTGGCTGCCAGCTTGGGTGTGGGACTCAGCTCCGGACGTTTGGCATATTGGAGGCCGGTGCTGGGAAAAAGTGAACAAAAGGTGCTTTTGAGGATAGAGTGGCCAGGAAAGCCCGCAGCCCCAAAGTCTGGGTGGCAATGCAAGTAGTTCCCAGAGACCTTGAAAGAAAGCAAGACTTGGTCTGGCTGACGCTTTGGTTGTGGGAGCCAGGCCAGGACGTTTGGAATTTTTGAGTCCGGTGCTGGGAAAAAGTGAACAAAAGGTGCTTTTGAGGATAGAGTGGCCAGGAAAGCCCGCACCCCAAAGTCTGGGTGGCAATGCAAGTAGTTCCCAGAGACCTTGAAAGAAAGCAAGAGTTGTTCTGGCTGCCAGCTTGGTTGTGGGAGCCAGGCCAGGACGCTTGGAATTTTTGGAGGCCAGTGCTGGGAAAAGGTGAAAAAAAGGTGCTTTTGAGGATAGAGTGGCCAGGAAAGCCCGCAGCCCCAAAGTCTGGGTGGCAATGCAAGTAGTTCCCAGAGACCTTGAAAGAAAGCAAGAGTTGTTCTCGCTGCCACCATGGGTGTGGGACTCAGCTCCGGACTATTGGAATTTTTATGGGCCGGTGCTGGGAAAAAGGTTAAGAAAAAAGGTGCTTTTGAGGATAGAGTGGCCAGGAAAGCCCGCAGCCCCAAAGTCTGGGTGGCAATGCAAGTAGTTCCCAGAGGCATTCATAAAAAGCAAGAGTTGTTCTGGCTGCCAGCTTGGTTGTGGGAGCCAGGCCAGGACGGTTGGAATTTTGAAGTCCGGTGCTGGGACAAAGTGAACAAAAGGTGCTTTTGAGGATAGAGTGGCCAGGAAAGCCCGCAGCCCCAAAGTCTGGGTGGCAATGCAAGTAGTTCCCAGAGACCTTGAAAGAAAGCAAGAATTGTTCTCGCTGCCACCATGGGTGTGGGAGTCAGCTCCGGACTTTTGGATTTTTTATGGGCCGGTGCTGGGGAAAAGGTTAAGAAAAAAGGTGCTTTTGAGGATAGAGTGGCCAGGAAAGCCCGCAGCCCCAAAGTCTGGGTGGCAATGCAAGTAGTTCCCAGAGACCTTGAAAGAAAGCAAGACTTGGTCTGGCTGACGCCTTGGTTGGGGGAGCCAGGCCAGGACGTTTGGAATTTTTGGAGGCCGGTGCTGGGAAAAAGTGAACAAAAGGTGCTTTTGAGGATAGAGTGGCCAGGAAAGCCCACAGCCCCAAAGTCTGGGTGGCAATGCAAGTAGTTCCCAGAGAATGAAGGAAAGAAACGTTGTTCTGGCTGCCAGCTTGGGTGTGGGGGTCAGCTCCTGACGTTTGGAATTTTTATGGGCCGGTGCTGGAAAAATGTTAAGAAAAAAGGTGCTTTTGAGGATAGAGTGGCCAGGAAAGCCCACACCCCAAAGTCTGGGTGGCAATGCAAGTAGTTCCCAGAGACCTTGAAAGAAAGCAAGAGTTGTTCTGGCTGCCAGCTTGGGTGTGGGACTCAGCTCCGGACGTTTGGCATATTGGAGGCTGGTGCTGGGACAAAGTGAACAAAAGGTGCTTTTGAGGATAGAGTGGCCAGGAAAGCCCGCAGCCCCAAAGTCTGGGTGGCAATGCAAGTAGTTCCCAGAGACCTTGAAAGAAAGCAAGAGTTGTTCTGGCTGCCAGCTTGGGTGTGGGAGCCAGGCCAGGACGTTTGGAACTTTTGGAGGCTGGTGCTGGGAAAAAGTGAACAAAAGGTGCTTTTGAGGATAGAGTGGCCAGGAAAGCCCGCAGCCCCAAAGTCTGGGTGGCAATGCAAGTAGTTCCCAGAGAATGAAGGAAAGAAACCGTTGTTCTGGCTGCCAGCTTGGGTGTGGGAGCCAGGCCAGGACGTTTGGAATTTTTGGAGGCCTGTGCTGGGAAAAAGGGAACAAAAGGTGCTTTTGAGGATAGAGTGGCCAGGAAAGCCCGCAGCCCCAAAGTCTGGGTGGCAATGCAAGTAGTTCCCAGAAGCGTTCATAAAAAGCAAGAGTTGTTCTGGCTGCCAGCTTGGTTGGGGGAGCCAGGCCAGGACGTTTGGAATTTTTGGAGGCCAGTGCTGGCAAAAAGGGAACAAAAGGTGCTTTTGAGGATAGAGTGGCCAGGAAAGCCCGCAGCCCCAAAGTCTGGGTGGCAATGCAAGTAGTTCCCAGAGACCTTGAAAGAAAGCAAGACTTGGCCTGGCTGACGACTTGGTTGGGGGAGCCAGGCCAGGATGTTTGGAATTTTTGGAGTCCGGTGCTGGGAAAAAGTGAACAAAAGGTGCTTTTGAGGATAGAGTGGCCAGGAAAGCCCGCAGCCCCAAAGTCTGGGTGGCAATGCAAGTAGTTCCCAGAGACCTTGAAAGAAAGCAAGAGTTGTTCTGGCTGCCACCATGGGTGTGGGACTCAGCTCCGGACGTTTGGAATTTTTATGGGCCGGTGCTGGGAAAATGGTTAAGAAAAAAGGTGCTTTTGAGGATAGAGTGGCCAGGAAAGCCCGCAGCCCCAAAGTCTGGGTGGCAATGCAAGTAGTTCCCAGAGACCTTGAAAGAAAGCAAGACTTGGTCTGGCTGACGCCTTGGTTGGGGGAGCCAGGCCAGGACGTTTGGAATTTTTGGAGGCCGGTGCTGGGAAAAAGCGAACAAAAGGTGCTTTTGAGGATAGAGTGGCCAGGAAAGCCCACAGCCCCAAAGTCTGGGTGGCAATGCAAGTAGTTCCCAGAGAATGAAGGAAAGAAACCGTTGTTCTGGCTGCCAGCTTGGGTGTGGGAGCCAGGCCAGGACGTTTGGAATTTTTGGAGGCCTGTGCTGGGAAAAAGGGAACAAAAGGTGCTTTTGAGGATAGAGTGGCCAGGAAAGCCCGCAGCCCCAAAGTCTGGGTGGCAATGCAAGTAGTTCCCAGAGACCTTGAAAGAAAGCAAGACTTGGCCTGGCTGACGACTTGGTTGGGGGAGCCAGGCCAGGATGTTTGGAATTTTTGGAGTCCGGTGCTGGGAAAAAGTGAACAAAAGGTGCTTTTGAGGATAGAGTGGCCAGGAAAGCCCGCAGCCCCAAAGTCTGGGTGGCAATGCAAGTAGTTCCCAGAGACCTTGAAAGAAAGCAAGAGTTGTTCTGGCTGCCACCATGGGTGTGGGACTCAGCTCCGGACGTTTGGAATTTTTATGGGCCGGTGCTGGGAAAATGGTTAAGAAAAAAGGTGCTTTTGAGGATAGAGTGGCCAGGAAAGCCCGCAGCCCCAAAGTCTGGGTGGCAATGCAAGTAGTTCCCAGAGACCTTGAAAGAAAGCAAGACTTGGTCTGGCTGACGCCTTGGTTGGGGGAGCCAGGCCAGGACGTTTGGAATTTTTGGAGGCCGGTGCTGGGAAAAAGCGAACAAAAGGTGCTTTTGAGGATAGAGTGGCCAGGAAAGCCCACAGCCCCAAAGTCTGGGTGGCAATGCAAGTAGTTCCCAGAGAATGAAGGAAAGAAACCGTTGTTCTGGCTGCCAGCTTGGGTGTGGGGGTCAGCTCCTGACGTTTGGAATTTTTATGGGCCGGTGCTGGAAAAAGGTTAAGAAAAAAGGTGCTTTTGAGGATAGAGTGGCCAGGAAAGCCCGCAGCCCCAAAGTCTGGGTGGCAATGCAAGTAGTTCCCAGAGACCTTGAAAGAAAGCAAGACTTGGTCTGGCTGACGCCTTTGTTGTGGGAGCCAGGCCAGGATGTTTGGAATTTTTGGAGGCCAGTGCTGGGAAAAAGTGAACAAAAGGTGCTTTTCAGGATAGAGTGGCCAGGAAAGCCGGCAGCCCCAAAGTCTGGGTGGCAATGCAAGTAGTTCCCAGAGAATGAAGGAAAGAAACCGTTGTTCTGGCTGCCAGCTTGGGTGTGGGAGCCAGGCCAGGACGTTTGGAATTTTTATGGGCCGGTGCTGGAAAAATGTTAAGAAAAAAGGTGCTTTTGAGGATAGAGTGGCCAGGAAAGCCCACACCCCAAAGTCTGGGTGGCAATGCAAGTAGTTCCCAGAGACCTTGAAAGAAAGCAAGAGTTGTTCTGGCTGCCACCTTGGTTGTGGGAGCCAGGCCAGGATGTTTGGAATTTTTGGAGTCCGGTGCTGGGAAAAAGTGAACAAAAGGTGCTTTTGAGGATAGAGTGGCCAGGAAAGCCCACAGCCCCAAAGTCTGGGTGGCAATGCAAGTAGTTCCCAGAGACCTTGAAAGAAAGCAAGAGTTGTTCTGGCTGCCACCATGGGTGTGGGACTCAGCTCTGGACGTTTGGAATTTTTATGGGCTGGTGCTGGAAAAATGTTAAGAAAAAAGGTGCTTTTGAGGATAGAGTGGCCAGGAAAGCCCGCAGCCCCAAAGTCTGGGTGGCAATGCAAGTAGTTCCCAGAGACCTTGAAAGAAAGCAAGAGTTGTTCTGGCTGCCACCTTGGTTGTGGGAGCCAGGCCAGGATGTTTGGAATTTTTGGAGGCCAGTGCTGGGAAAAGGTGAAAAAAAGGTGCTTTTGAGGATAGAGTGGCCAGGAAAGCCCGCAGCCCCAAAGTCTGGGTGGCAATGCAAGTAGTTCCCAGAGACCTTGAAAGAAAGGAAGAGTTGTTCTGGCTGCCAGCTTGGGTGTGGGACTCAGCTCCGGACGTTTGGAATTTTTATGGGCCGGTGCTGGGGAAAAGGTTAAGAAAAAAGGTGCTTTTGAGGATAGAGTGGCCAGGAAAGCCCGCAGCCCCAAAGTCTGGGTGGCAATGCAAGTAGTTCCCAGAGACCTTGAAAGAAAGCAAGTCTTGGTCTGACTGCCAGCTTGATTGTGGGAGCCAGGCCAGGACGTTTGGAATTTTGAAGTCCGGTGCTGGGATAAAGTGAACAAAAGGTGCTTTTGAGGATAGAGTGGCCAGGAAAGCCCGCAGCCCATAAGTCTGGGTGGCAATGCAAGTAGTTCCCAGAGACCTTGAAAGAAAGCAAGACTTGGTCTGGCTGACGCCTTGGTTGGGGGAGCCAGGCCAGGACGTTTGGAATTTTTGGAGGCCGGTGCTGGGAAAAAGCGAACAAAAGGTGCTTTTGAGGATAGAGTGGCCAGGAAAGGCCACAGCCCGAAAGTCTGGGTGGCAATGCAAGTAGTTCCCAGACAATGAAGGAAAGAAACCGTTGTTCTGGCTGCCAGCTTGGGTGTGGGGGTCAGCTCCTGACGTTTGGAATTTTTATGGGCCGGTGCTGGAAAAAGGTTAAGAAAAAAGGTGCTTTTGAGGATAGAGTGGCCAGGAAAGCCCGCACCCCAAAGTCTGGGTGGCAATGCAAGTAGTTCCCAGAGACCTTGAAAGAAAGCATGACTTGGTCTGGCTGACGCCTTGGTTGGGGGAGCCAGGCCAGGACGTTTGGAATTTTTGGAGGCCGGTGCTGGGAAAAAGTGAACAAAAGGTGCTTTTGAGGATAGAGTGGCCAGGAAAGCCCACAGCCCCAAAGTCTGGGTGGCAATGCAAGTAGTTCCCAGAGACCTTGAAAGAAAGGAAGAGTTGTTCTGGCTGCCAGCTTGGGTGTGGGGGTCAGCTCCTGACGTTTGGAATTTTTATGGGCCGGTGCTGGAAAAATGTTAAGAAAAAAGGTGCTTTTGAGGATAGAGTGGCCAGGAAAGCCCGCAGCCCCAAAGTCTGGGTGGCAATGCAAGTAGTTCCCAGAGACCTTGAAAGAAAGCAAGACTTGGTCTGGCTGACGCCTTGGTTGTGGGAGCCAGGCCAGGATGTTTGGAATTTTTGGAGGCCAGTGCTGGGAAAAAGGGAACAAAAGGTGCTTTTGAGGATAGAGTGGCCAGGAAAGCCCGCAGCCCCAAAGTCTGGGTGGCAATGCAAGTAGTTCCCAGAGAATGAAGGAAAGAAACCGTTGTTCTGGCTGCCAGCTTGGGTGTGGGAGCCAGGCCAGGACGTTTGCAATTTTTGGAGGCCAGTGCTGGGAAAAGGTGAAAAAAAGGTGCTTTTGAGGATAGAGTGGCCAGGAAAGCCCGCAGCCCCAAAGTCTGGGTGGCAATGCGAGTAGTTCCCAGAGACCTTGAAAGAAAGCAAGAGTTGTTCTCGCTGCCACCATGGCTGTGGGAGTCAGCTCCGGACGTTTGGAATATTTATGGGCCGGTGCTGGGGAAAAGGTTAAGAAAAAAGGTGCTTTTGAGGATAGAGTGGCCAGGAAAGCCTGCAGCCCCAAAGTCTGGGTGGCAATGCAAGTAGTTCCCAGAGACCTTGAAAGAATGCAAGACTTGGTCTGGCTGACGACTTGGTTGGGGGAGCCAGGCCAGGATGTTTGGAATTTTTGGAGGCTGGTGCTGGGAAAAAGTGAACAAAAGGTGCTTTTGAGGATAGAGTGGCCAGGAAAGCCTGCAGCCCCAAAGTCTGGGTGGCAATGCAAGTAGTTCCCAGAGACCTTGAAAGAAAGCAAGAGTTGTTCTGGCTGCCAGCTTGGGTGTGGGACTCAGCTCCGGACGTTTGGCATATTGGAGGCTGGTGCTGGGAAAAAGTGAAAAAAAGGTGTTTTTGAGGATAGAGTGGCCAGGAAAGCCCGCACCCCAAAGTCTGGGTGGCAATGCAAGTAGTTCCCAGAGACCTTGAAAGAAAGCAAGACTTGGTCTGGCTGACGCCTTCGTTGGGGGAGCCAGGCCAGGATGTTTGGAATTTTTGGAGGCCGGTGCTGGGAAAAAGTGAACAAAAGGTGCTTTTGAGGATAGAGTGGCCAGGAAAGCCCACAGCCCCAAAGTCTGGGTGGCAATGCAAGTAGTTCCCAGAGACCTTGAAAGAAAGCAAGAGTTGTTCTGGCTGCGACCTTGGGTGTGGGACTCAGCTCCGGACGTTTGGAATTTTTATGGGCCGGTGCTGGGAAAATGGTTAAGAAAAATGGTGCTTTTGAGGATAGAGTGGCCAGGAAAGCCCGCAGCCCCAAAGTCTGGGTGGCAATGCAAGTAGTTCCCAGAGACCTTGAAAGAAAGCAAGAGTTGTTCTGGCTGCCAGCTTGGTTGTGGGAGCCAGGCCAGGACGTTTGGAATTTTTGGAGGCTGGTGCTGGGAAAAGGTGAAAAAAAGGTGCTTTTGAGGATAGAGTGGCCAGGAAAGCCCGCAGCCCCAAAGTCTGGGTGGCAATGCAAGTAGTTCCCAGAAGCGTTCATAAAAAGCAAGAGTTGTTCTGGCTGCCACCTTGGTTGTGGGAGCCAGGCCAGGACGTTTGGAATTTTTGGAGGCCAGTGCTGGGAAAAGGTGAAAAAAAGGTGCTTTTGAGGATAGAGTGGCCAGGAAAGCCCGCAGCCCCAAAGTCTGGGTGGCAATGCAAGTAGTTCCCAGAGACCTTGAAAGAAAGCAAGAGTTGTTCTCGCTGCCACCATGGCTGTGGGAGTCAGCTCCGGACGTTTGGAATATTTATGGGCCGGTGCTGGGGAAAAGGTTAAGAAAAAAGGTGCTTTTGAGGATAGAGTGGCCAGGAAAGCCCGCAGCCCCAAAGTCTGGGTGGCAATGCAAGTAGTTCCCAGAGACCTTGAAAGAAAGCAAGACTTGGTCTGGCTGACGACTTGTTGGTGGAGCCAGGCCAGGACGTTTGGAATTTTTGGAGGCCGGTGCTGGGAAAAAGTGAACAAAAGGTGCTTTTGAGGATGGAGTGGCCAGGAAAGCCCGCAGCCCCAAAGTCTGGGTGGCAATGCAAGTAGTTCCCAGAGACCTTGAAAGAAAGCAAGAGTTGTTCTGGCTGCCAGCTTGGGTGTGGGACTCAGCTCCGGACGTTTGGCATATTGGAGGCTGGTGCTGGGAAAAAGTGAACAAAAGGTGCTTTTGAGGATAGAGTGGCCAGGAAAGCCCGCAGCCCCAAAGTCTGGGTGGCAATGCAAGTAGTTCCCAGAGACCTTGAAAGAAAGCAAGACTTGGTTTGGCTGACGCCTTGGTTGGGGGAGCCAGGCCAGGACGTTTGGAATTTTTGGAGGCCGGTGCTGGGAAAAAGTGAACAAAAGGTGCTTTTGAGGATAGAGTGGCCAGGAAAGCCCACAGCCCCAAAGTCTGGGTGGCAATGCAAGTAGTTCCCAGAGACCTTGAAAGAAAGCAAGAGTTGTTCTGGCTGCCAGCTTGGGTGTGGGACTCAGCTCCTGACGTTTGGGATTTTTATGGGCCGGTGCTGGAAAAATGTTAAGAAAAAAGGTGCTTTTGAGGATAGAGTGGCCAGGAAAGCCCGCAGCCCCAAAGTCTGGGTGGCAATGCAAGTAGTTCCCAGAGACCTTGAAAGAAAGCAAGAGTTGTTCTGGCTGCCAGCTTGGTTGTGGGAGCCAGGCCAGGACGTTTGGAATTTTTGGAGGCTGGTGCTGGGAAAAGGTGAAAAAAAGGTGCTTTTGAGGATAGAGTGGCCAGGAAAGCCCGCAGCCCCAAAGTCTGGGTGGCAATGCAAGTAGTTCCCAGAAGCGTTCATAAAAAGCAAGAGTTGTTCTGGCTGCCACCTTGGTTGTGGGAGCCAGGCCAGGACGTTTGGAATTTTTGGAGGCCAGTGCTGGGAAAAGGTGAAAAAAAGGTGCTTTTGAGGATAGAGTGGCCAGGAAAGCCCGCAGCCCCAAAGTCTGGGTGGCAATGCAAGTAGTTCCCAGAGACCTTGAAAGAAAGCAAGAGTTGTTCTCGCTGCCACCATGGCTGTGGGAGTCAGCTCCGGACGTTTGGAATATTTATGGGCCGGTGCTGGGGAAAAGGTTAAGAAAAAAGGTGCTTTTGAGGATAGAGTGGCCAGGAAAGCCTGCAGCCCCAAAGTCTGGGTGGCAATGCAAGTAGTTCCCAGAGACCTTGAAAGAATGCAAGACTTGGTCTGGCTGACGACTTGGTTGGGGGAGCCAGGCCAGGATGTTAGGAATTTTTGGAGGCCGGTGCTGGGAAAAAGTGAACAAAAGGTGCTTTTGAGGATAGAGTGGCCAGGAAAGCCTGCAGCCCCAAAGTCTGGGTGGCAATGCAAGTAGTTCCCAGAGACCTTGAAAGAAAGCAAGAGTTGTTCTGGCTGCCAGCTTGGGTGTGGGACTCAGCTCCGGACGTTTGGCATATTGGAGGCTGGTGCTGGGAAAAAGTGAAAAAAAGGTGTTTTTGAGGATAGAGTGGCCAGGAAAGCCCACAGCCCCAAAGTCTGGGTGGCAATGCAAGTAGTTCCCAGAGACCTTGAAAGAAAGCAAGACTTGGTCTGGCTGCCACCTTGGTTGTGGGAGCCAGGCCAGGATGTTTGGAATTTTTGGAGGCCGGTGCTGGGAAAAAGTGAACAAAAGGTGCTTTTGAGGATAGAGTGGCCAGGAAAGCCCGCAGCCCCAAAGTCTGGGTGGCAATGCAAGTAGTTCCCAGAGACCTTGAAAGAAAGCAAGAGTTGTTCTGGCTGCCACCTTGGTTGTGGGAGCCAGGCCAGGACGTTTGGAATTTTTGGAGGCTGGTGCTGGGAAAAGGTGAAAAAAAGGTGCTTTTGAGGATAGAGTGGCCAGGAAAGCCCGCAGCCCCAAAGTCTGGGTGGCAATGCAAGTAGTTCCCAGAAGCGTTCATAAAAAGCAAGAGTTGTTCTGGCTGCCACCTTGGTTGTGGGAGCCAGGCCAGGACGTTTGGAATTTTTGGAGGCCAGTGCTGGGAAAAAGTGAAAAAAAGGTGCTTTTGAGGATAGAGTGGCCAGGAAAGCCCGCAGCCCCAAAGTCTGGGTGGCAATGCAAGTAGTTCCCAGAGACCTTGAAAGAAAGCAAGAGTTGTTCTCGCTGCCACCATGGCTGTGGGAGTCAGCTCCGGACGTTTGGAATATTTATGGGCCGGTGCTGGGGAAAAGGTTAAGAAAAAAGGTGCTTTTGAGGATAGAGTGGCCAGGAAAGCCCGCAGCCCCAAAGTCTGGGTGGCAATGCAAGTAGTTCCCAGAGACCTTGAAAGAAAGCAAGACTTGGTTTGGCTGACGACTTGTTGGGGGAGCCAGGCCAGGATGTTTGGAATTTTTGGAGGCCGGTGCTGGGAAAAAGTGAACAAAAGGTGCTTTTGAGGATGGAGTGGCCAGGAAAGCCCACAGCCCCAAAGTCTGGGTGGCAATGCAAGTAGTTCCCAGAGACCTTGAAAGAAAGCAAGAGTTGTTCTGGCTGCCAGCTTGGGTGTGGGACTCAGCTCCTGACGTTTGGGATTTTTATGGGCCGGTGCTGGAAAAATGTTAAGAAAAAAGGTGCTTTTGAGGATAGAGTGGCCAGGAAAGCCCACAGCCCCAAAGTCTGGGTGGCAATGCAAGTAGTTCCCAGAGACCTTGAAAGAAAGCAAGAGTTGTTCTGGCTGCCAGCTTGGGTGTGGGACTCAGCTCCGGACGTTTGGCATATTGGAGGCTGGTGCTGGGAAAAAGTGAAAAAAAGGTGCTTTTGAGGATAGAGTGGCCAGGAAAGCCCGCAGCCCCAAAGTCTGGGTGGCAATGCAAGTAGTTCCCAGAGACCTTGAAAGAAAGCAAGACTTGGTTTGGCTGACGACTTGTTGGGGGAGCCAGGCCAGGACGTTTGGAATTTTTGGAGGCCGGTGCTGGGAAAAAGTGAACAAAAGGTGCTTTTGAGGATGGAGTGGCCAGGAAAGCCCACAGCCCCAAAGTCTGGGTGGCAATGCAAGTAGTTCCCAGAGACCTTGAAAGAAAGCAAGAGTTGTTCTGGCTGCCAGCTTGGGTGTGGGACTCAGCTCCTGACGTTTGGGATTTTTATGGGCCGGTGCTGGAAAAATGTTAAGAAAAAAGGTGCTTTTGAGGATAGAGTGGCCAGGAAAGCTCACAGCCCCAAAGTCTGGGTGGCAATGCAAGTAGTTCCCAGAGACCTTGAAAGAAAGCAAGAGTTGTTCTGGCTGCCAGCTTGGGTGTGGGACTCAGCTCCGGACGTTTGGGATTTTTATGGGCCGGTGCTGGAAAAATGTTAAGAAAAAAGGTGCTTTTGAGGATAGAGTGGCCAGGAAAGCCCGCAGCCCCAAAGTCTGGGTGGCAATGCAAGTAGTTCCCAGAGACCTTGAAAGAAAGCAAGAGTTGTTCTGGCTGCCAGCTTGGTTGTGGGAGCCAGGCCAGGACGTTTGGAATTTTTGGAGGCTGGTGCTGGGAAAAGGTGAAAAAAAGGTGCTTTTGAGGATAGAGTGGCCAGGAAAGCCCGCAGCCCCAAAGTCTGGGTGGCAATGCAAGTAGTTCCCAGAAGCGTTCATAAAAAGCAAGAGTTGTTCTGGCTGCCACCTTGGTTGTGGGAGCCAGGCCAGGACGTTTGGAATTTTTGGAGGCCAGTGCTGGGAAAAGGTGAAAAAAAGGTGCTTTTGAGGATAGAGTGGCCAGGAAAGCCCGCAGCCCCAAAGTCTGGGTGGCAATGCAAGTAGTTCCCAGAGACCTTGAAAGAAAGCAAGAGTTGTTCTCGGTGCCACCATGGGTGTGGGAGTCAGCTCCGGACGTTTGGAATATTTATGGGCCGGTGCTGGGGAAAAGGTTAAGAAAAAAGGTGCTTTTGAGGATAGAGTGGCCAGGAAAGCCCGCAGCCCCAAAGTCTGGGTGGCAATGCAAGTAGTTCCCAGAGACCTTGAAAGAAAGCAAGACTTGGTCTGGCTGACGACTTGTTGGGGGAGCCAGGCCAGATGTTTGGAATTTTTGGAGGCCGGTGCTGGGAAAAAGGGAACAAAAGGTGCTTTTGAGGATGGAGTGGCCAGGAAAGCCCGCAGCCCCAAAGTCTGGGTGGCAATGCAAGTAGTTCCCAGAGGCGTTCATAAAAAGCAAGAGTTGTTCTGGCTGCCAGCTTGGGTGTGGGACTCAGCTCCGGACGTTTGGCATATTGGAGGCTGGTGCTGGGAAAAAGTGAACAAAAGGTGCTTTTGAGGATAGAGTGGCCAGGAAAGCCCGCACCCCAAAGTCTGGGTGGCAATGCAAGTAGTTCCCAGAGACCTTGAAAGAAAGCAAGACTTGGTTTGGCTGACGCCTTGGTTGTGGGAGCCAGGCCAGGATGTTTGGAATTTTTGGAGGCCGGTGCTGGGAAAAAGTGAACAAAAGGTGCTTTTGAGGATAGAGTGGCCAGGAAAGCCCGCAGCCCCAAAGTCTGGGTGGCAATGCAAGTAGTTCCCAGAGACCTTGAAAGAAAGCAAGAGTTGTTCTGGCTGCCAGCTTGGGTGTGGGACTCAGCTCCGGACGTTTGGCATATTGGAGGCTGGTGCTGGGAAAAAGTGAAAAAAAGGTGCTTTTGAGGATAGAGTGGCCAGGAAAGCCCGCACCCCAAAGTCTGGGTGGCAATGCAAGTAGTTCCCAGAGACCTTGAAAGAAAGCAAGAGTTGTTCTGGCTGCCAGCTTGGTTGTGGGAGCCAGGCCAGGATGTTTGGAATTTTTGGAGTCCGGTGCTGGGAAAAAGTGAACAAAAGGTGCTTTTGAGGATAGAGTGGCCAGGAAAGCCCACAGCCCCAAAGTCTGGGTGGCAATGCAAGTAGTTCCCAGAGACCTTGAAAGAAAGCAAGAGTTGTTCTGGCTGCCACCATGGGTGTGGGACTCAGCTCTGGACGTTTGGAATTTTTATGGGCCGGTGCTGGAAAAATGTTAAGAAAAAAGGTGTTTTTGAGGATAGAGTGGCCAGGAAAGCCTGCAGCCCCAAAGTCTGGGTGGCAATGCAAGTAGTTCCCAGAGACCTTGAAAGAAAGCAAGAGTTGTTCTGGCTGCCACCTTGGTTGTGGGAGCCAGGCCAGGATGTTTGGAATTTTTGGAGGCCAGTGCTGGGAAAAGGTGAAAAAAAGGTGCTTTTGAGGATAGAGTGGCCAGGAAAGCCCGCAGCCCCAAAGTCTGGGTGGCAATGCAAGTAGTTCCCAGAGACCTTGAAAGAAAGGAAGAGTTGTTCTGGCTGCCAGCTTGGGTGTGGGACTCAGCTCCGGACGTTTGGAATTTTTATGGGCCGGTGCTGGGGAAAAGGTTAAGAAAAAAGGTGCTTTTGAGGATAGAGTGGCCAGGAAAGCCCGCAGCCCCAAAGTCTGGGTGGCAATGCAAGTAGTTCCCAGAGACCTTGAAAGAAAGCAAGTCTTGGTCTGACTGCCAGCTTGATTGTGGGAGCCAGGCCAGGACGTTTGGAATTTTGAAGTCCGGTGCTGGGATAAAGTGAACAAAAGGTGCTTTTGAGGATAGAGTGGCCAGGAAAGCCCGCAGCCCATAAGTCTGGGTGGCAATGCAAGTAGTTCCCAGAGACCTTGAAAGAAAGCAAGACTTGGTCTGGCTGACGCCTTGGTTGGGGGAGCCAGGCCAGGACGTTTGGAATTTTTGGAGGCCGGTGCTGGGAAAAAGCGAACAAAAGGTGCTTTTGAGGACAGAGTGGCCAGGAAAGGCCACAGCCCGAAAGTCTGGGTGGCAATGCAAGTAGTTCCCAGACAATGAAGGAAAGAAACCGTTGTTCTGGCTGCCAGCTTGGGTGTGGGGGTCAGCTCCTGACGTTTGGAATTTTTATGGGCCGGTGCTGGAAAAAGGTTAAGAAAAAAGGTGCTTTTGAGGATAGAGTGGCCAGGAAAGCCCGCACCCCAAAGTCTGGGTGGCAATGCAAGTAGTTCCCAGAGACCTTGAAAGAAAGCAAGACTTGGTCTGGCTGACGCCTTGGTTGGGGGAGCCAGGCCAGGACGTTTGGAATTTTTGGAGGCCGGTGCTGGGAAAAAGTGAACAAAAGGTGCTTTTGAGGATAGAGTGGCCAGGAAAGCCCACAGTCCCAAAGTCTGGGTGGCAATGCAAGTAGTTCCCAGAGACCTTGAAAGAAAGGAAGAGTTGTTCTGGCTGCCAGCTTGGGTGTGGGGGTCAGCTCCTGACGTTTGGAATTTTTATGGGCCGGTGCTGGAAAAATGTTAAGAAAAAAGGTGCTTTTGAGGATAGAGTGGCCAGGAAAGCCCGCAGCCCCAAAGTCTGGGTGGCAATGCAAGTAGTTCCCAGAGACCTTGAAAGAAAGCAAGACTTGGTCTGGCTGACGCCTTGGTTGTGGGAGCCAGGCCAGGATGTTTGGAATTTTTGGAGGCCAGTGCTGGGAAAAAGGGAACAAAAGGTGCTTTTGAGGATAGAGTGGCCAGGAAAGCCCGCAGCCCCAAAGTCTGGGTGGCAATGCAAGTAGTTCCCAGAGAATGAAGGAAAGAAACCGTTGTTCTGGCTGCCAGCTTGGGTGTGGGAGCCAGGCCAGGACGTTTGGAATTTTTGGAGGCTGGTGCTGGGAAAAGGTGAAAAAAAGGTGCTTTTGAGGATAGAGTGGCCAGGAAAGCCCGCAGCCCCAAAGTCTGGGTGGCAATGCAAGTAGTTCCCAGAAGCGTTCATAAAAAGCAAGAGTTGTTCTGGCTGCCACCTTGGTTGTGGGAGCCAGGCCAGGACGTTTGGAATTTTTGGAGGCCAGTGCTGGGAAAAAGTGAAAAAAAGGTGCTTTTGAGGATAGAGTGGCCAGGAAAGCCCGCAGCCCCAAAGTCTGGGTGGCAATGCAAGTAGTTCCCAGAGACCTTGAAAGAAAGCAAGAGTTGTTCTCGCTGCCACCATGGCTGTGGGAGTCAGCTCCGGACGTTTGGAATATTTATGGGCCGGTGCTGGGAAAAAGGTTAAGAAAAAAGGTGCTTTTGAGGATAGAGTGGCCAGGAAAGCCCGCAGCCCCAAAGTCTGGGTGGCAATGCAAGTAGTTCCCAGAGACCTTGAAAGAAAGCAAGACTTGGTTTGGCTGACGACTTGTTGGGGGAGCCAGGCCAGGATGTTTGGAATTTTTGGAGGCCGGTGCTGGGAAAAAGTGAACAAAAGGTGCTTTTGAGGATGGAGTGGCCAGGAAAGCCCACAGCCCCAAAGTCTGGGTGGCAATGCAAGTAGTTCCCAGAGACCTTGAAAGAAAGCAAGAGTTGTTCTGGCTGCCAGCTTGGGTGTGGGACTCAGCTCCTGACGTTTGGGATTTTTATGGGCCGGTGCTGGAAAAATGTTAAGAAAAAAGGTGCTTTTGAGGATAGAGTGGCCAGGAAAGCCCACAGCCCCAAAGTCTGGGTGGCAATGCAAGTAGTTCCCAGAGACCTTGAAAGAAAGCAAGAGTTGTTCTGGCTGCCAGCTTGGGTGTGGGACTCAGCTCCGGACGTTTGGCATATTGGAGGCTGGTGCTGGGAAAAAGTGAAAAAAAGGTGCTTTTGAGGATAGAGTGGCCAGGAAAGCCCGCAGCCCCAAAGTCTGGGTGGCAATGCAAGTAGTTCCCAGAGACCTTGAAAGAAAGCAAGACTTGGTTTGGCTGACGACTTGTTGGGGGAGCCAGGCCAGGACGTTTGGAATTTTTGGAGGCCGGTGCTGGGAAAAAGTGAACAAAAGGTGCTTTTGAGGATGGAGTGGCCAGGAAAGCCCACAGCCCCAAAGTCTGGGTGGCAATGCAAGTAGTTCCCAGAGACCTTGAAAGAAAGCAAGAGTTGTTCTGGCTGCCAGCTTGGGTGTGGGACTCAGCTCCTGACGTTTGGGATTTTTATGGGCCGGTGCTGGAAAAATGTTAAGAAAAAAGGTGCTTTTGAGGATAGAGTGGCCAGGAAAGCTCACAGCCCCAAAGTCTGGGTGGCAATGCAAGTAGTTCCCAGAGACCTTGAAAGAAAGCAAGAGTTGTTCTGGCTGCCAGCTTGGGTGTGGGACTCAGCTCCGGACGTTTGGGATTTTTATGGGCCGGTGCTGGAAAAATGTTAAGAAAAAAGGTGCTTTTGAGGATAGAGTGGCCAGGAAAGCCCGCAGCCCCAAAGTCTGGGTGGCAATGCAAGTAGTTCCCAGAGACCTTGAAAGAAAGCAAGAGTTGTTCTGGCTGCCAGCTTGGTTGTGGGAGCCAGGCCAGGACGTTTGGAATTTTTGGAGGCTGGTGCTGGGAAAAGGTGAAAAAAAGGTGCTTTTGAGGATAGAGTGGCCAGGAAAGCCCGCAGCCCCAAAGTCTGGGTGGCAATGCAAGTAGTTCCCAGAAGCGTTCATAAAAAGCAAGAGTTGTTCTGGCTGCCACCTTGGTTGTGGGAGCCAGGCCAGGACGTTTGGAATTTTTGGAGGCCAGTGCTGGGAAAAGGTGAAAAAAAGGTGCTTTTGAGGATAGAGTGGCCAGGAAAGCCCGCAGCCCCAAAGTCTGGGTGGCAATGCAAGTAGTTCCCAGAGACCTTGAAAGAAAGCAAGAGTTGTTCTCGGTGCCACCATGGGTGTGGGAGTCAGCTCCGGACGTTTGGAATATTTATGGGCCGGTGCTGGGGAAAAGGTTAAGAAAAAAGGTGCTTTTGAGGATAGAGTGGCCAGGAAAGCCCGCAGCCCCAAAGTCTGGGTGGCAATGCAAGTAGTTCCCAGAGACCTTGAAAGAAAGCAAGACTTGGTCTGGCTGACGACTTGTTGGGGGAGCCAGGCCAGATGTTTGGAATTTTTGGAGGCCGGTGCTGGGAAAAAGGGAACAAAAGGTGCTTTTGAGGATGGAGTGGCCAGGAAAGCCCGCAGCCCCAAAGTCTGGGTGGCAATGCAAGTAGTTCCCAGAGGCGTTCATAAAAAGCAAGAGTTGTTCTGGCTGCCAGCTTGGGTGTGGGACTCAGCTCCGGACGTTTGGCATATTGGAGGCTGGTGCTGGGAAAAAGTGAACAAAAGGTGCTTTTGAGGATAGAGTGGCCAGGAAAGCCCGCACCCCAAAGTCTGGGTGGCAATGCAAGTAGTTCCCAGAGACCTTGAAAGAAAGCAAGACTTGGTTTGGCTGACGCCTTGGTTGTGGGAGCCAGGCCAGGATGTTTGGAATTTTTGGAGGCCGGTGCTGGGAAAAAGTGAACAAAAGGTGCTTTTGAGGATAGAGTGGCCAGGAAAGCCCGCAGCCCCAAAGTCTGGGTGGCAATGCAAGTAGTTCCCAGAGACCTTGAAAGAAAGCAAGAGTTGTTCTGGCTGCCAGCTTGGGTGTGGGACTCAGCTCCGGACGTTTGGCATATTGGAGGCTGGTGCTGGGAAAAAGTGAAAAAAAGGTGCTTTTGAGGATAGAGTGGCCAGGAAAGCCCGCACCCCAAAGTCTGGGTGGCAATGCAAGTAGTTCCCAGAGACCTTGAAAGAAAGCAAGAGTTGTTCTGGCTGCCAGCTTGGTTGTGGGAGCCAGGCCAGGATGTTTGGAATTTTTGGAGTCCGGTGCTGGGAAAAAGTGAACAAAAGGTGCTTTTGAGGATAGAGTGGCCAGGAAAGCCCACAGCCCCAAAGTCTGGGTGGCAATGCAAGTAGTTCCCAGAGACCTTGAAAGAAAGCAAGAGTTGTTCTGGCTGCCACCATGGGTGTGGGACTCAGCTCTGGACGTTTGGAATTTTTATGGGCCGGTGCTGGAAAAATGTTAAGAAAAAAGGTGTTTTTGAGGATAGAGTGGCCAGGAAAGCCTGCAGCCCCAAAGTCTGGGTGGCAATGCAAGTAGTTCCCAGAGACCTTGAAAGAAAGCAAGAGTTGTTCTGGCTGCCACCTTGGTTGTGGGAGCCAGGCCAGGATGTTTGGAATTTTTGGAGGCCAGTGCTGGGAAAAGGTGAAAAAAAGGTGCTTTTGAGGATAGAGTGGCCAGGAAAGCCCGCAGCCCCAAAGTCTGGGTGGCAATGCAAGTAGTTCCCAGAGACCTTGAAAGAAAGGAAGAGTTGTTCTGGCTGCCAGCTTGGGTGTGGGACTCAGCTCCGGACGTTTGGAATTTTTATGGGCCGGTGCTGGGGAAAAGGTTAAGAAAAAAGGTGCTTTTGAGGATAGAGTGGCCAGGAAAGCCCGCAGCCCCAAAGTCTGGGTGGCAATGCAAGTAGTTCCCAGAGACCTTGAAAGAAAGCAAGTCTTGGTCTGACTGCCAGCTTGATTGTGGGAGCCAGGCCAGGACGTTTGGAATTTTGAAGTCCGGTGCTGGGATAAAGTGAACAAAAGGTGCTTTTGAGGATAGAGTGGCCAGGAAAGCCCGCAGCCCATAAGTCTGGGTGGCAATGCAAGTAGTTCCCAGAGACCTTGAAAGAAAGCAAGACTTGGTCTGGCTGACGCCTTGGTTGGGGGAGCCAGGCCAGGACGTTTGGAATTTTTGGAGGCCGGTGCTGGGAAAAAGCGAACAAAAGGTGCTTTTGAGGACAGAGTGGCCAGGAAAGGCCACAGCCCGAAAGTCTGGGTGGCAATGCAAGTAGTTCCCAGACAATGAAGGAAAGAAACCGTTGTTCTGGCTGCCAGCTTGGGTGTGGGGGTCAGCTCCTGACGTTTGGAATTTTTATGGGCCGGTGCTGGAAAAAGGTTAAGAAAAAAGGTGCTTTTGAGGATAGAGTGGCCAGGAAAGCCCGCACCCCAAAGTCTGGGTGGCAATGCAAGTAGTTCCCAGAGACCTTGAAAGAAAGCAAGACTTGGTCTGGCTGACGCCTTGGTTGGGGGAGCCAGGCCAGGACGTTTGGAATTTTTGGAGGCCGGTGCTGGGAAAAAGTGAACAAAAGGTGCTTTTGAGGATAGAGTGGCCAGGAAAGCCCACAGTCCCAAAGTCTGGGTGGCAATGCAAGTAGTTCCCAGAGACCTTGAAAGAAAGGAAGAGTTGTTCTGGCTGCCAGCTTGGGTGTGGGGGTCAGCTCCTGACGTTTGGAATTTTTATGGGCCGGTGCTGGAAAAATGTTAAGAAAAAAGGTGCTTTTGAGGATAGAGTGGCCAGGAAAGCCCGCAGCCCCAAAGTCTGGGTGGCAATGCAAGTAGTTCCCAGAGACCTTGAAAGAAAGCAAGACTTGGTCTGGCTGACGCCTTGGTTGTGGGAGCCAGGCCAGGATGTTTGGAATTTTTGGAGGCCAGTGCTGGGAAAAAGGGAACAAAAGGTGCTTTTGAGGATAGAGTGGCCAGGAAAGCCCGCAGCCCCAAAGTCTGGGTGGCAATGCAAGTAGTTCCCAGAGAATGAAGGAAAGAAACCGTTGTTCTGGCTGCCAGCTTGGGTGTGGGAGCCAGGCCAGGACGTTTGGAATTTTTATGGGCCGGTGCTGGAAAAATGTTAAGAAAAAAGGTGCTTTTGAGGATAGAGTGGCCAGGAAAGCCCGCACCCCAAAGTCTGGGTGGCAATGCAAGTAGTTCCCAGAGACCTTGAAAGAAAGCAAGACTTGGTCTGGCTGACGATTTGGTTGGGGGAGCCAGGCCAGGATGTTTGGAATTTTTGGAGGCCGGTGCTGGGAAAAAGTGAACAAAAGGTGCTTTTGAGGATAGAGTGGCCAGGAAAGCCCGCAGCCCCAAAGTCTGGGTGGCAATGCAAGTAGTTCCCAGAAGCGTTCATAAAAAGCAAGAGTTGTTCTGGCTGCCACCTTGGTTGTGGGAGCCAGGCCAGGACGTTTGGAATTTTTGGAGGCCAGTGCTGGGAAAAGGTGAAAAAAAGGTGCTTTTGAGGATAGAGTGGCCAGGAAAGCCCGCAGCCCCAAAGTCTGGGTGGCAATGCGAGTAGTTCCCAGAGACCTTGAAAGAAAGCAAGAGTTGTTCTCGCTGCCACCATGGCTGTGGGAGTCAGCTCCGGACGTTTGGCATATTGGAGGCTGGTGCTGGGAAAAAGTGAAAAAAAGGTGTTTTTGAGGATAGAGTGGCCAGGAAAGCCCACAGCCCCAAAGTCTGGGTGGCAATGCAAGTAGTTCCCAGAGACCTTGAAAGAAAGCAAGACTTGGTCTGGCTGACGCCTTGGTTGGGGGAGCCAGGCCAGGATGTTTGGAATTTTTGGAGGCCGGTGCTGGGAAAAAGTGAACAAAAGGTGCTTTTGAGGATAGAGTGGCCAGGAAAGCCCGCAGCCCCAAAGTCTGGGTGGCAATGCAAGTAGTTCCCAGAGACCTTGAAAGAAAGCAAGAGTTGTTCTGGCTGCCACCTTGGGTGTGGGACTCAGCTCCGGACGTTTGGAATTTTTATGGGCCGGTGCTGGGAAAATGGTTAAGAAAAATGGTGCTTTTGAGGATAGAGTGGCCAGGAAAGCCCGCAGCCCCAAAGTCTGGGTGGCAATGCAAGTAGTTCCCAGAGACCTTGAAAGAAAGCAAGAGTTGTTCTGGCTGCCAGCTTGGTTGTGGGAGCCAGGCCAGGACGTTTGGAATTTTTGGAGGCTGGTGCTGGGAAAAGGTGAAAAAAAGGTGCTTTTGAGGATAGAGTGGCCAGGAAAGCCCGCAGCCCCAAAGTCTGGGTGGCAATGCAAGTAGTTCCCAGAAGCGTTCATAAAAAGCAAGAGTTGTTCTGGCTGCCACCTTGGTTGTGGGAGCCAGGCCAGGACGTTTGGAATTTTTGGAGGCCAGTGCTGGGAAAAGGTGAAAAAAAGGTGCTTTTGAGGATAGAGTGGCCAGGAAAGCCCGCAGCCCCAAAGTCTGGGTGGCAATGCAAGTAGTTCCCAGAGACCTTGAAAGAAAGCAAGAGTTGTTCTCGCTGCCACCATGGCTGTGGGAGTCAGCTCCGGACGTTTGGAATATTTATGGGCCGGTGCTGGGGAAAAGGTTAAGAAAAAAGGTGCTTTTGAGGATAGAGTGGCCAGGAAAGCCCGCAGCCCCAAAGTCTGGGTGGCAATGCAAGTAGTTCCCAGAGACCTTGAAAGAAAGCAAGACTTGGTCTGGCTGACGACTTGTTGGTGGAGCCAGGCCAGGACGTTTGGAATTTTTGGAGGCCGGTGCTGGGAAAAAGTGAACAAAAGGTGCTTTTGAGGATGGAGTGGCCAGGAAAGCCCGCAGCCCCAAAGTCTGGGTGGCAATGCAAGTAGTTCCCAGAGACCTTGAAAGAAAGCAAGACTTGGTTTGGCTGACGCCTTGGTTGGGGGAGCCAGGCCAGGACGTTTGGAATTTTTGGAGGCCGGTGCTGGGAAAAAGTGAACAAAAGGTGCTTTTGAGGATAGAGTGGCCAGGAAAGCCCACAGCCCCAAAGTCTGGGTGGCAATGCAAGTAGTTCCCAGAGACCTTGAAAGAAAGCAAGAGTTGTTCTGGCTGCCAGCTTGGGTGTGGGACTCAGCTCCTGACGTTTGGGATTTTTATGGGCCGGTGCTGGAAAAATGTTAAGAAAAAAGGTGCTTTTGAGGATAGAGTGGCCAGGAAAGCCCGCAGCCCCAAAGTCTGGGTGGCAATGCAAGTAGTTCCCAGAGACCTTGAAAGAAAGCAAGAGTTGTTCTGGCTGCCAGCTTGGTTGTGGGAGCCAGGCCAGGACGTTTGGAATTTTTGGAGGCTGGTGCTGGGAAAAGGTGAAAAAAAGGTGCTTTTGAGGATAGAGTGGCCAGGAAAGCCCGCAGCCCCAAAGTCTGGGTGGCAATGCAAGTAGTTCCCAGAAGCGTTCATAAAAAGCAAGAGTTGTTCTGGCTGCCACCTTGGTTGTGGGAGCCAGGCCAGGACGTTTGGAATTTTTGGAGGCCAGTGCTGGGAAAAGGTGAAAAAAAGGTGCTTTTGAGGATAGAGTGGCCAGGAAAGCCCGCAGCCCCAAAGTCTGGGTGGCAATGCGAGTAGTTCCCAGAGACCTTGAAAGAAAGCAAGAGTTGTTCTCGCTGCCACCATGGCTGTGGGAGTCAGCTCCGGACGTTTGGAATATTTATGGGCCGGTGCTGGGGAAAAGGTTAAGAAAAAAGGTGCTTTTGAGGATAGAGTGGCCAGGAAAGCCTGCAGCCCCAAAGTCTGGGTGGCAATGCAAGTAGTTCCCAGAGACCTTGAAAGAATGCAAGACTTGGTCTGGCTGACGACTTGGTTGGGGGAGCCAGGCCAGGATGTTTGGAATTTTTGGAGGCCGGTATTGGGAAAAAGTGAACAAAAGGTGCTTTTGAGGATAGAGTGGCCAGGAAAGCCTGCAGCCCCAAAGTCTGGGTGGCAATGCAAGTAGTTCCCAGAGACCTTGAAAGAAAGCAAGAGTTGTTCTGGCTGCCAGCTTGGGTGTGGGACTCAGCTCCGGACGTTTGGCATATTGGAGGCTGGTGCTGGGAAAAAGTGAAAAAAAGGTGTTTTTGAGGATAGAGTGGCCAGGAAAGCCCACAGCCCCAAAGTCTGGGTGGCAATGCAAGTAGTTCCCAGAGACCTTGAAAGAAAGCAAGACTTGGTCTGGCTGACGCCTTGGTTGTGGGAGCCAGGCCAGGATGTTTGGAATTTTTGGAGGCCGGTGCTGGGAAAAAGTGAACAAAAGGTGCTTTTGAGGATAGAGTGGCCAGGAAAGCCCGCAGCCCCAAAGTCTGGGTGGCAATGCAAGTAGTTCCCAGAGACCTTGAAAGAAAGCAAGAGTTGTTCTGGCTGCCACCTTGGTTGTGGGAGCCAGGCCAGGACGTTTGGAATTTTTGGAGGCTGGTGCTGGGAAAAGGTGAAAAAAAGGTGCTTTTGAGGATAGAGTGGCCAGGAAAGCCCGCAGCCCCAAAGTCTGGGTGGCAATGCAAGTAGTTCCCAGAAGCGTTCATAAAAAGCAAGAGTTGTTCTGGCTGCCACCTTGGTTGTGGGAGCCAGGCCAGGACGTTTGGAATTTTTGGAGGCCAGTGCTGGGAAAAGGTGAAAAAAAGGTGCTTTTGAGGATAGAGTGGCCAGGAAAGCCCGCAGCCCCAAAGTCTGGGTGGCAATGCAAGTAGTTCCCAGAGACCTTGAAAGAAAGCAAGAGTTGTTCTCGCTGCCACCATGGCTGTGGGAGTCAGCTCCGGACGTTTGGAATATTTATGGGCCGGTGCTGGGGAAAAGGTTAAGAAAAAAGGTGCTTTTGAGGATAGAGTGGCCAGGAAAGCCCGCAGCCCCAAAGTCTGGGTGGCAATGCAAGTAGTTCCCAGAGACCTTGAAAGAAAGCAAGACTTGGTCTGGCTGACGACTTGTTGGGGGAGCCAGGCCAGGATGTTTGGAATTTTTGGAGGCCGGTGCTGGGAAAAAGTGAACAAAAGGTGCTTTTGAGGATGGAGTGGCCAGGAAAGCCCACAGCCCCAAAGTCTGGGTGGCAATGCAAGTAGTTCCCAGAGACCTTGAAAGAAAGCAAGAGTTGTTCTGGCTGCCAGCTTGGGTGTGGGACTCAGCTCCGGACGTTTGGCATATTGGAGGCTGGTGCTGGGAAAAAGTGAAAAAAAGGTGCTTTTGAGGATAGAGTGGCCAGGAAAGCCCGCAGCCCCAAAGTCTGGGTGGCAATGCAAGTAGTTCCCAGAGACCTTGAAAGAAAGCAAGACTTGGTTTGGCTGACGCCTTGGTTGGGGGAGCCAGGCCAGGATGTTTGGAATTTTTGGAGGCCGGTGCTGGGAAAAAGTGAACAAAAGGTGCTTTTGAGGATAGAGTGGCCAGGAAAGCCCACAGCCCCAAAGTCTGGGTGGCAATGCAAGTAGTTCCCAGAGACCTTGAAAGAAAGCAAGAGTTGTTCTGGCTGCCAGCTTGGGTGTGGGACTCAGCTCCTGACGTTTGGGATTTTTATGGGCCGGTGCTGGAAAAATGTTAAGAAAAAAGGTGCTTTTGAGGATAGAGTGGCCAGGAAAGCCCGCAGCCCCAAAGTCTGGGTGGCAATGCAAGTAGTTCCCAGAGACCTTGAAAGAAAGCAAGAGTTGTTCTGGCTGCCAGCTTGGTTGTGGGAGCCAGGCCAGGACGTTTGGAATTTTTGGAGGCTGGTGCTGGGAAAAGGTGAAAAAAAGGTGCTTTTGAGGATAGAGTGGCCAGGAAAGCCCGCAGCCCCAAAGTCTGGGTGGCAATGCAAGTAGTTCCCAGAAGCGTTCATAAAAAGCAAGAGTTGTTCTGGCTGCCACCTTGGTTGTGGGAGCCAGGCCAGGACGTTTGGAATTTTTGGAGGCCAGTGCTGGGAAAAGGTGAAAAAAAGGTGCTTTTGAGGATAGAGTGGCCAGGAAAGCCCGCAGCCCCAAAGTCTGGGTGGCAATGCAAGTAGTTCCCAGAGACCTTGAAAGAAAGCAAGAGTTGTTCTCGCTGCCACCATGGGTGTGGGAGTCAGCTCCGGACGTTTGGAATATTTATGGGCCGGTGCTGGGGAAAAGGTTAAGAAAAAAGGTGCTTTTGAGGATAGAGTGGCCAGGAAAGCCCGCAGCCCCAAAGTCTGGGTGGCAATGCAAGTAGTTCCCAGAGACCTTGAAAGAAAGCAAGACTTGGTCTGGCTGACGACTTGTTGGGGGAGCCAGGCCAGGATGTTTGGAATTTTTGGAGGCCGGTATTGGGAAAAAGGGAACAAAAGGTGCTTTTGAGGATGGAGTGGCCAGGAAAGCCCGCAGCCCCAAAGTCTGGGTGGCAATGCAAGTAGTTCCCAGAGACCTTGAAAGAAAGCAAGAGTTGTTCTGGCTGCCAGCTTGGGTGTGGGACTCAGCTCCGGACGTTTGGCATATTGGAGGCTGGTGCTGGGAAAAAGTGAACAAAAGGTGCTTTTGAGGATAGAGTGGCCAGGAAAGCCCGCACCCCAAAGTCTGGGTGGCAATGCAAGTAGTTCCCAGAGACCTTGAAAGAAAGCAAGACTTGGTTTGGCTGACGCCTTGGTTGGGGGAGCCAGGCCAGGACGTTTGGAATTTTTGGAGGCCGGTGCTGGGAAAAAGTGAACAAAAGGTGCTTTTGAGGATAGAGTGGCCAGGAAAGCCCACAGCCCCAAAGTCTGGGTGGCAATGCAAGTAGTTCCCAGAGACCTTGAAAGAAAGCAAGAGTTGTTCTGGCTGCCACCTTGGTTGTGGGAGCCAGGCCAGGACGTTTGGAATTTTTGGAGGCCAGTGCTGGGAAAAAGTGAACAAAAGGTGCTTTTGAGGATAGAGTGGCCAGGAAAGCCCGCACCCCAAAGTCTGGGTGGCAATGCAAGTAGTTCCCAGAGACCTTGAAAGAAAGCAAGAGTTGTTCTGGCTGCCAGCTTGGTTGTGGGAGCCAGGCCAGGACGTTTGGAATTTTTGGAGGCCAGTGCTGGGAAAAGGTGAAAAAAAGGTGCTTTTGAGGATAGAGTGGCCAGGAAAGCCCGCAGCCCCAAAGTCTGGGTGGCAATGCAAGTAGTTCCCAGAGACCTTGAAAGAAAGCAAGAGTTGTTCTCGCTGCCACCATGGGTGTGGGACTCAGCTCCGGACTATTGGAATATTTATGGGCCGGTGCTGGGAAAAAGGTTAAGAAAAAAGGTGCTTTTGAGGATAGAGTGGCCAGGAAAGCCCGCAGCCCCAAAGTCTGGGTGGCAATGCAAGTAGTTCCCAGAGACCTTGAAAGAAAGCAAGTCTTGGTCTGGCTGCCAGCTTGGTTGTGGGAGCCAGGCCAGGACGTTTGGAATTTTTGGAGGCCGGTGCTGGGAAAAAGGGAACAAAAGGTGCTTTTGAGGATGGAGTGGCCAGGAAAGCCCGCAGCCCCAAAGTCTGGGTGGCAATGCAAGTAGTTCCCAGAGACCTTGAAAGAAAGCAAGAGTTGTTCTGGCTGCCAGCTTGGGTGTGGGACTCAGCTCCGGACGTTTGGCATATTGGAGGCTGGTGCTGGGAAAAAGTGAACAAAAGGTGCTTTTGAGGATAGAGTGGCCAGGAAAGCCCGCACCCCAAAGTCTGGGTGGCAATGCAAGTAGTTCCCAGAGACCTTGAAAGAAAGCAAGACTTGGTTTGGCTGACGCCTTGGTTGGGGGAGCCAGGCCAGGACGTTTGGAATTTTTGGAGGCCGGTGCTGGGAAAAAGTGAACAAAAGGTGCTTTTGAGGATAGAGTGGCCAGGAAAGCCCACAGCCCCAAAGTCTGGGTGGCAATGCAAGTAGTTCCCAGAGACCTTGAAAGAAAGCAAGAGTTGTTCTGGCTGCCACCTTGGTTGTGGGAGCCAGGCCAGGACGTTTGGAATTTTTGGAGGCCAGTGCTGGGAAAAAGTGAACAAAAGGTGCTTTTGAGGATAGAGTGGCCAGGAAAGCCCGCACCCCAAAGTCTGGGTGGCAATGCAAGTAGTTCCCAGAGACCTTGAAAGAAAGCAAGAGTTGTTCTGGCTGCCACCTTGGTTGTGGGAGCCAGGCCAGGATGTTTGGAATTTTTGGAGGCCAGTGCTGGGAAAAGGTGAAAAAAAGGTGCTTTTGAGGATAGAGTGGCCAGGAAAGCCCGCAGCCCCAAAGTCTGGGTGGCAATGCAAGTAGTTCCCAGAGACCTTGAAAGAAAGCAAGAGTTGTTCTCGCTGCCACCATGGGTGTGGGACTCAGCTCCGGACTATTGGAATTTTTATGGGCCGGTGCTGGGAAAAAGGTTAAGAAAAAAGGTGCTTTTGAGGATAGAGTGGCCAGGAAAGCCCGCAGCCCCAAAGTCTGGGTGGCAATGCAAGTAGTTCCCAGAGACCTTGAAAGAAAGCAAGTCTTGGTCTGGCTGCCAGCTTGGTTGTGGGAGCCAGGCCAGGACGTTTGGAATTTTGAAGTCCGGTGCTGGGAAAAAGTGAACAAAAGGTGCTTTTGAGGATAGAGTGGCCAGGAAAGCCCGCAGCCCCAAAGTCTGGGTGGCAATGCAAGTAGTTCCCAGAGACCTTGAAAGAAAGCAAGATTTGTTCTCGCTGCCACCATGGGTGTGGGAGTCACCTCCGGACTTTTGGAATTTTTATGGGCCGGTGCTGGGGAAAAGGTTAAGAAAAAAGGTGCTTTTGAGGATAGAGTGGCCAGGAAAGCCCGCAGCCCCAAAGTCTGGGTGGCAATGCAAGTAGTTCCCAGAGACCTTGAAAGAAAGCAAGACTTGGTCTGGCTGACGCCTTGGTTGGGGGAGCCAGGCCAGGACGTTTGGAACTTTTGGAGGCTGGTGCTGGGAAAAAGTGAACAAAAGGTGCTTTTGAGGACAGAGTGGCCAGGAAAGCCCGCAGCCCCAAAGTCTGGGTGGCAATGCAAGTAGTTCCCAGAGACCTTGAAAGAAAGCAAGACTTGGCCTGGCTGACGACTTGGTTGGGGGAGCCAGGCCAGGATGTTTGGAATTTTTGGAGGCCGGTGCTGGGAAAAAGTGAACAAAAGGTGCTTTTGAGGATAGAGTGGCCAGGAAAGCCCGCAGCCCCAAAGTCTGGGTGGCAATGCAAGTAGTTCCCAGAGACCTTGAAAGAAAGCAAGACTTGGTCTGGCTGACGCTTTGGTTGTGGGAGCCAGGCCAGGACGTTTGGAATTTTTGAGTCCGGTGCTGGGAAAAAGTGAACAAAAGGTGCTTTTGAGGATAGAGTGGCCAGGAAAGCCCGCACCCCAAAGTCTGGGTGGCAATGCAAGTAGTTCCCAGAGACCTTGAAAGAAAGCAAGAGTTGTTCTGGCTGCCAGCTTGGTTGTGGGAGCCAGGCCAGGACGTTTGGAATTTTTGGAGGCCAGTGCTGGGAAAAGGTGAAAAAAAGGTGCTTTTGAGGATAGAGTGGCCAGGAAAGCCCGCAGCCCCAAAGTCTGGGTGGCAATGCAAGTAGTTCCCAGAGACCTTGAAAGAAAGCAAGAGTTGTTCTCGCTGCCACCATGGGTGTGGGACTCAGCTCCGGACTATTGGAATTTTTATGGGCCGGTGCTGGGAAAAAGGTTAAGAAAAAAGGTGCTTTTGAGGATAGAGTGGCCAGGAAAGCCCGCAGCCCCAAAGTCTGGGTGGCAATGCAAGTAGTTCCCAGAGGCATTCATAAAAAGCAAGAGTTGTTCTGGCTGCCAGCTTGGTTGTGGGAGCCAGGCCAGGACGTTTGGAATTTTGAAGTCCGGTGCTGGGAAAAAGTGAACAAAAGGTGCTTTTGAGGATAGAGTGGCCAGGAAAGCCCGCAGCCCCAAAGTCTGGGTGGCAATGCAAGTAGTTCCCAGAGACCTTGAAAGAAAGCAAGACTTGGTCTGGCTGACGCCTTGGTTGGGGGAGCCAGGCCAGGACGTTTGGAATTTTTGGAGGCCGGTGCTGGGAAAAAGTGAACAAAAGGTGCTTTTGAGGATAGAGTGGCCAGGAAAGCCCGCAGCCCCAAAGTCTGGGTGGCAATGCAAGTAGTTCCCAGAGACCTTGAAAGAAAGCAAGATTTGTTCTCGCTGCCACCATGGGTGTGGGAGTCACCTCCGGACTTTTGGAATTTTTATGGGCCGGTGCTGGGGAAAAGGTTAAGAAAAAAGGTGCTTTTGAGGATAGAGTGGCCAGGAAAGCCCGCAGCCCCAAAGTCTGGGTGGCAATGCAAGTAGTTCCCAGAGACCTTGAAAGAAAGCAAGACTTGGTCTGGCTGACGCCTTGGTTGGGGGAGCCAGGCCAGGACGTTTGGAATTTTTGGAGGCCGGTGCTGGGAAAAAGCGAACAAAAGGTGCTTTTGAGGATAGAGTGGCCAGGAAAGCCCACAGCCCCAAAGTCTGGGTGGCAATGCAAGTAGTTCCCAGAGAATGAAGGAAAGAAACCGTTGTTCTGGCTGCCAGCTTGGGTGTGGGGGTCAGCTCCTGACGTTTGGAATTTTTATGGGCCGGTGCTGGAAAAATGTTAAGAAAAAAGTTGCTTTTGAGGATAGAGTGGCCAGGAAAGCCCGCACCCCAAAGTCTGGGTGGCAATGCAAGTAGTTCCCAGAGACCTTGAAAGAAAGCAACAGTTGTTCTGGCTGCCAGCTTGGGTGTGGGACTCAGCTCCGGACGTTTGGCATATTGGAGGCTGGTGCTGGGACAAAGTGAACAAAAGGTGCTTTTGAGGATAGAGTGGCCAGGAAAGCCCGCAGCCCCAAAGTCTGGGTGGCAATGCAAGTAGTTCCCAGAGACCTTGAAAGAAAGCAAGAGTTGTTCTGGCTGCCAGCTTGGGTGTGGGATCCAGGCCAGGACGTTTGGAACTTTTGGAGGCTGGTGCTGGGAAAAAGTGAACAAAAGGTGCTTTTGAGGACAGAGTGGCCAGGAAAGCCCGCAGCCCCAAAGTCTGGGTGGCAATGCAAGTAGTTCCCAGAGACCTTGAAAGAAAGCAAGACTTGGCCTGGCTGACGACTTGGTTGGGGGAGCCAGGCCAGGATGTTTGGAATTTTTGGAGGCCGGTGCTGGGAAAAAGTGAACAAAAGGTGCTTTTGAGGATAGAGTGGCCAGGAAAGCCCGCAGCCCCAAAGTCTGGGTGGCAATGCAAGTAGTTCCCAGAGACCTTGAAAGAAAGCAAGACTTGGTCTGGCTGACGCTTTGGTTGTGGGAGCCAGGCCAGGACGTTTGGAATTTTTGAGTCCGGTGCTGGGAAAAAGTGAACAAAAGGTGCTTTTGAGGATAGAGTGGCCAGGAAAGCCCGCACCCCAAAGTCTGGGTGGCAATGCAAGTAGTTCCCAGAGACCTTGAAAGAAAGCAAGAGTTGTTCTGGCTGCCAGCTTGGTTGTGGGAGCCAGGCCAGGACGTTTGGAATTTTTGGAGGTCAGTGCTGGGAAAAGGTGAAAAAAAGGTGCTTTTGAGGATAGAGTGGCCAGGAAAGCCCGCAGCCCCAAAGTCTGGGTGGCAATGCAAGTAGTTCCCAGAGACCTTGAAAGAAAGCAAGAGTTGTTCTCGCTGCCACCATGGGTGTGGGACTCAGCTCCGGACTATTGGAATTTTTATGGGCCGGTGCTGGGAAAAAGGTTAAGAAAAAAGGTGCTTTTGAGGATAGAGTGGCCAGGAAAGCCCGCAGCCCCAAAGTCTGGGTGGCAATGCAAGTAGTTCCCAGAGGCATTCATAAAAAGCAAGAGTTGTTCTGGCTGCCAGCTTGGTTGTGGGAGCCAGGCCAGGACGTTTGGAATTTTGAAGTCCGGTGCTGGGAAAAAGTGAACAAAAGGTGCTTTTGAGGATAGAGTGGCCAGGAAAGCCCGCAGCCCCAAAGTCTGGGTGGCAATGCAAGTAGTTCCCAGAGACCTTGAAAGAAAGCAAGATTTGTTCTCGCTGCCACCATGGGTGTGGGAGTCAGCTCCGGACTTTTGGAATTTTTATGGGCCGGTGCTGGGGAAAAGGTTAAGAAAAAAGGTGCTTTTGAGGATAGAGTGGCCAGGAAAGCCCGCAGCCCCAAAGTCTGGGTGGCAATGCAAGTAGTTCCCAGAGACCTTGAAAGAAAGCAAGACTTGGTCTGGCTGACGCCTTGGTTGGGGGAGCCAGGCCAGGACGTTTGGAATTTTTGGAGGCCGGTGCTGGGAAAAAGTGAACAAAAGGTGCTTTTGAGGATAGAGTGGCCAGGAAAGGCCACAGCCCCAAAGTCTGGGTGGCAATGCAAGTAGTTCCCAGAGAATGAAGGAAAGAAACCGTTGTTCTGGCTGCCAGCTTGGGTGTGGGGGTCAGCTCCTGACGTTTGGAATTTTTATGGGCCGGTGCTGGAAAAATGTTAAGAAAAAAGGTGCTTTTGAGGATAGAGTGGCCAGGAAAGCCCACACCCCAAAGTCTGGGTGGCAATGCAAGTAGTTCCCAGAGACCTTGAAAGAAAGCAAGAGTTGTTCTGGCTGCCAGCTTGGGTGTGGGAGCCAGGCCAGGACGTTTGGAACTTTTGGAGGCTGGTGCTGGGAAAAAGTGAACAAAAGGTGCTTTTGAGGACAGAGTGGCCAGGAAAGCCCGCAGCCCCAAAGTCTGGGTGGCAATGCAAGTAGTTCCCAGAGAATGAAGGAAAGAAACCGTTGTTCTGGCTGCCAGCTTGGGTGTGGGAGCCAGGCCAGGACGTTTGGAATTTTTGGAGGCCGGTGCTGGGAAAAAGGGAACAAAAGGTGCTTTTGAGGATAGAGTGGCCAGGAAAGCCCGCACCCCAAAGTCTGGGTGGCAATGCAAGTAGTTCCCAGAAGCGTTCATAAAAAGCAAGAGTTGTTCTGGCTGCCAGCTTGGTTGGGGGAGCCAGGCAAGGACGTTTGGAATTTTTGGAGGCCAGTGCTGGGAAAAAGGGAACAAAAGGTGCTTTTGAGGATAGAGTGGCCAGGAAAGCCCGCAGCCCCAAAGTCTGGGTGGCAATGCAAGCAGTTCCCAGAGACCTTGAAAGAAAGCAAGAGTTGTTCTGGCTGCCACCATGGGTGTGGGACTCAGCTCCGGACGTTTGGAATTTTTATGGGCCGGTGCTGGGAAAATGGTTAAGAAAAAAGGTGCTTTTGAGGATAGAGTGGCCAGGAAAGCCCGCAGCCCCAAAGTCTGGGTGGCAATGCAAGTAGTTCCCAGAGACCTTGAAAGAAAGCAAGACTTGGTCTGGCTGACGACTTGGTTGGGGGAGCCAGGCCAGGACGTTTGGAATTTTTGGAGGCCGGTGCTGGGAAAAAGCGAACAAAAGGTGCTTTTGAGGATAGAGTGGCCAGGAAAGCCCACAGCCCCAAAGTCTGGGTGGCAATGCAAGTAGTTCCCAGAGAATGAAGGAAAGAAACCGTTGTTCTGGCTGCCAGCTTGGGTGTGGGGGTCAGCTCCTGACGTTTGGAATTTTTATGGGCCGGTGCTGGAAAAAGGTTAAGAAAAAAGGTGCTTTTGAGGATAGAGTGGCCAGGAAAGCCCGCAGCCCCAAAGTCTGGGTGGCAATGCAAGTAGTTCCCAGAGACCTTGAAAGAAAGCAAGACTTGGTCTGGCTGACGCCTTTGTTGTGGGAGCCAGGCCAGGATGTTTGGAATTTTTGGAGGCCAGTGCTGGGAAAAAGGGAACAAAAGGTGCTTTTGAGGATAGAGTGGCCAGGAAAGCCCGCAGCCCCAAAGTCTGGGTGGCAATGCAAGTAGTTCCCAGAGAATGAAGGAAAGAAACCGTTGTTCTGGCTGCCAGCTTGGGTGTGGGAGCCAGGCCAGGACGTTTGGAATTTTTATGGGCCGGTGCTGGAAAAATGTTAAGAAAAAAGGTGCTTTTGAGGATAGAGTGGCCAGGAAAGCCCGCACCCCAAAGTCTGGGTGGCAATGCAAGTAGTTCCCAGAGACCTTGAAAGAAAGCAAGACTTGGTCTGGCTGCCAGCTTGGTTGGGGGAGCCAGGCAAGGACGTTTGGAATTTTTGGAGTCCAGTGCTGGGAAAAAGGGAACAAAAGGTGCTTTTGAGGATAGAGTGGCCAGGAAAGCCCGCAGCCCCAAAGTCTGGGTGGCAATGCAAGCAGTTCCCAGAGACCTTGAAAGAAAGCAAGAGTTGTTCTGGCTGCCACCATGGGTGTGGGACTCAGCTCCGGACGTTTGGAATTTTTATGGGCCGGTGCTGGGAAAATGGTTAAGAAAAAAGGTGCTTTTGAGGATAGAGTGGCCAGGAAAGCCTGCAGCCCCAAAGTCTGGGTGGCAATGCAAGTAGTTCCCAGAGACCTTGAAAGAAAGCAAGAGTTGTTCTGGCTGCCACCTTGGTTGTGGGAGCCAGGCCAGGATGTTTGGAATTTTTGGAGGCCGGTGCTGGGAAAAGGTGAAAAAAAGGTGCTTTTGAGGATAGAGTGGCCAGGAAAGCCCGCAGCCCCAAAGTCTGGGTGGCAATGCAAGTAGTTCCCAGAGACCTTGAAAGAAAGGAAGAGTTGTTCTCGCTGCCACCATGGGTGTGGGAGTCAGCTCCGGACGTTTGGAATTTTTATGGGCCGGTGCTGGGGAAAAGGTTAAGAAAAAAGGTGCTTTTGAGGATAGAGTGGCCAGGAAAGCCCGCAGCCCCAAAGTCTGGGTGGCAATGCAAGTAGTTCCCAGAGACCTTGAAAGAAAGCAAGTCTTGGTCTGACTGCCAGCTTGATTGTGGGAGCCAGGCCTGGACGTTTGGAATTTTGAAGTCCGGTGCTGGGATAAAGTGAACAAAAGGTGCTTTTGAGGATAGAGTGGCCAGGAAAGCCCGCAGCCCCAAAGTCTGGGTGGCAATGCAAGTAGTTCCCAGAGACCTTGAAAGAAAGCAAGACTTGGTCTGGCTGACGCCTTGGTTGGGGGAGCCAGGCCAGGACGTTTGGAATTTTTGGAGGCCAGTGCTGGGAAAAAGTGAACAAAAGGTGCTTTTGAGGATAGAGTGGCCAGGAAAGCCCGCAGCCCCAAAGTCTGGGTGGCAATGCAAGTAGTTCCCAGAGAATGAAGGAAAGAAACCGTTGTTCTGGCTGCCAGCTTGGGTGTGGGACTCAGCTCCTGACGTTTGGGATTTTTATGGGCCGGTGCTGGAAAAAGGTTAAGAAAAAAGGTGCTTTTGAGGATAGAGTGGCCAGGAAAGCCCACAGCCCCAAAGTCTGGGTGGCAATGCAAGTAGTTCCCAGAGACCTTGAAAGAAAGCAAGAGTTGTTCTGGCTGCCAGCTTGGGTGTGGGGGTCAGCTCCTGACGTTTGGAATTTTTATGGGCTGGTGCTGGAAAAATGTTAAGAAAAAAGGTGCTTTTGAGGATAGAGTGGCCAGGAAAGCCCGCACCCCAAAGTCTGGGTGGCAATGCAAGTAGTTCCCAGAGACCTTGAAAGAAAGCAAGACTTGGTCTGGCTGACGCCTTGGTTGTGGGAGCCAGGCCAGGATGTTTGGAATTTTTGGAGGCCAGTGCTGGGAAAAAGGGAACAAAAGGTGCTTTTGAGGATAGAGTGGCCAGGAAAGCCCGCAGCCCCAAAGTCTGGGTGGCAATGCAAGTAGTTCCCAGAGAATGAAGGAAAGAAACCGTTGTTCTGGCTGCCAGCTTGGGTGTGGGAGCCAGGCCAGGACGTTTGGAATTTTTATGGGCCGGTGCTGGAAAAATGTTAAGAAAAAAGGTGCTTTTGAGGATAGAGTGGCCAGGAAAGCCCGCACCCCAAAGTCTGGGTGGCAATGCAAGTAGTTCCCAGAGACCTTGAAAGAAAGCAAGACTTGGTCTGGCTGACGACTTGGTTGGGGGAGCCAGGCCAGGATGTTTGGAATTTTTGGAGTCCGGTGCTGGGAAAAAGTGAACAAAAGGTGCTTTTGAGGATAGAGTGGCCAGGAAAGCCCACAGCCCCAAAGTCTGGGTGGCAATGCAAGTAGTTCCCAGAGACTTTGAAAGAAAGCAAGAGTTGTTCTGGCTGCCACCATGGGTGTGGGACTCAGCTCTGGACGTTTGGAATTTTTATGGGCCGGTGCTGGAAAAATGTTAAGAAAAAAGGTGCTTTTGAGGATAGAGTGGCCAGGAAAGCCTGCAGCCCCAAAGTCTGGGTGGCAATGCAAGTAGTTCCCAGAGACCTTGAAAGAAAGCAAGAGTTGTTCTGGCTGCCACCTTGGTTGTGGGAGCCAGGCCAGGATGTTTGGAATTTTTGGAGGCCGGTGCTGGGAAAAGGTGAAAAAAAGGTGCTTTTGAGGATAGAGTGGCCAGGAAAGCCCGCAGCCCCAAAGTCTGGGTGGCAATGCAAGTAGTTCCCAGAGACCTTGAAAGAAAGGAAGAGTTGTTCTCGCTGCCACCATGGGTGTGGGAGTCAGCTCCGGACGTTTGGAATTTTTATGGGCCGGTGCTGGGGAAAAGGTTAAGAAAAAAGGTGCTTTTGAGGATAGAGTGGCCAGGAAAGCCCGCAGCCCCAAAGTCTGGGTGGCAATGCAAGTAGTTCCCAGAGACCTTGAAAGAAAGCAAGTCTTGGTCTGACTGCCAGCTTGATTGTGGGAGCCAGGCCTGGACGTTTGGAATTTTGAAGTCCGGTGCTGGGATAAAGTGAACAAAAGGTGCTTTTGAGGATAGAGTGGCCAGGAAAGCCCGCAGCCCCAAAGTCTGGGTGGCAATGCAAGTAGTTCCCAGAGACCTTGAAAGAAAGCAAGACTTGGTCTGGCTGACGCCTTGGTTGGGGGAGCCAGGCCAGGACGTTTGGAATTTTTGGAGGCCAGTGCTGGGAAAAAGTGAACAAAAGGTGCTTTTGAGGATAGAGTGGCCAGGAAAGCCCGCAGCCCCAAAGTCTGGGTGGCAATGCAAGTAGTTCCCAGAGAATGAAGGAAAGAAACCGTTGTTCTGGCTGCCAGCTTGGGTGTGGGGGTCAGCTCCTGACGTTTGGAATTTTTATGGGCCGGTGCTGGAAAAAGGTTAAGAAAAAAGGTGCTTTTGAGGATAGAGTGGCCAGGAAAGCCCGCACCCCAAAGTCTGGGTGGCAATGCAAGTAGTTCCCAGAGACCTTGAAAGAAAGCAAGACTTGGTCTGGCTGACGCCTTGGTTGGGGGAGCCAGGCCAGGATGTTTGGAATTTTTGGAGGCCGGTGCTGGGAAAAAGTGAACAAAAGGTGCTTTTGAGGATAGAGTGGCCAGGAAAGCCCACAGTCCCAAAGTCTGGGTGGCAATGCAAGTAGTTCCCAGAGACCTTGAAAGAAAGCAAGAGTTGTTCTGGCTGCCAGCTTGGGTGTGGGGGTCAGCTCCTGACGTTTGGAATTTTTATGGGCTGGTGCTGGAAAAATGTTAAGAAAAAAGGTGCTTTTGAGGATAGAGTGGCCAGGAAAGCCCGCACCCCAAAGTCTGGGTGGCAATGCAAGTAGTTCCCAGAGACCTTGAAAGAAAGCAAGACTTGGTCTGGCTGACGCCTTGGTTGTGGGAGCCAGGCCAGGATGTTTGGAATTTTTGGAGGCCAGTGCTGGGAAAAAGGGAACAAAAGGTGCTTTTGAGGATAGAGTGGCCAGGAAAGCCCGCAGCCCCAAAGTCTGGGTGGCAATGCAAGTAGTTCCCAGAGAATGAAGGAAAGAAACCGTTGTTCTGGCTGCCAGCTTGGGTGTGGGAGCCAGGCCAGGGCGTTTGGAATTTTTATGGGCCGGTGCTGGAAAAATGTTAAGAAAAAAGGTGCTTTTGAGGATAGAGTGGCCAGGAAAGCCCGCACCCCAAAGTCTGGGTGGCAATGCAAGTAGTTCCCAGAGACCTTGAAAGAAAGCAAGACTTGGTCTGGCTGACGATTTGGTTGGGGGAGCCAGGCCAGGATGTTTGGAATTTTTGGAGGCCGGTGCTGGGAAAAAGTGAACAAAAGGTGCTTTTGAGGATAGAGTGGCCAGGAAAGCCCACAGCCCCAAAGTCTGGGTGGCAATGCAAGTAGTTCCCAGACACCCTGAAAGAAAGGAAGAGTTGTTTTCGCTGCCACCATGGGTGTGGTACTCAGCTTCGGACGTCTGGAATTTTTATGGGCCGGTGCTGGGGAAAAGGTTAAGAAAAAAGGTGCTTTTGAGGATAGAGTGGCCAGGAAAGCCCGCAGCCCCAAAGTCTGGGTGGCAATGCAAGTAGTTCCCAGAGACCTTGAAAGAAAGCAAGAGTTGTTCTGGCTGCCAGCTTGGGTGTGGGATTCAGCTCCGGACGTTTGGCATATTGGAGGCTGGTGCTGGGAAAAAGTGAAAAAAAGGTGCTTTTGAGGATAGAGTGGCCAGGAAAGCCCGCAGCCCCAAAGTCTGGGTGGCAATGCAAGTAGTTCCCAGAGACCTTGAAAGAAAGCAAGACTTGGTTTGGCTGCCACCTTGGTTGTGGGAGCCAGGCCAGGACGTTTGGAATTTTTGGAGGCCGGTGCTGGGAAAAAGTGAACAAAAGGTGCTTTTGAGGATAGAGTGGCCAGGAAAGCCCGCAGCCCCAAAGTCTGGGTGGCAATGCAAGTAGTTCCCAGAGACCTTGAAAGAAAGCAAGAGTTGTTCTGGCTGCCAGCTTGGGTGTGGGACTCAGCTCCTGACGTTTGGGATTTTTATGGGCCGGTGCTGGAAAAATGTTAAGAAAAAAGGTGCTTTTGAGGATAGAGTGGCCAGGAAAGCCCGCAGCCCCAAAGTCTGGGTGGCAATGCAAGTAGTTGCCAGAGGCGTTCATAAAAAGCAAGAGTTGTTCTGGCTGCCACCTTGGTTGTGGGAGCCAGGCCAGGATTTTTGGAAATTTTGGAGGCCAGTGCTGGGAAAAAGTGAACAAAAGGTGCTTTTGAGGATAGAGTGGCCAGGAAAGCCCACAGCCCCAAAGTCTGGGTGGCAATGCAAGTAGTTCCCAGAGACCTTGAAAGAAAGCAAGAATTGTTCTCGCTGCCACCATGGGTGTGGGAGTCAGCTCCGGACTTTTGGAATTTTTATGGGCCGGTGCTGGGGAAAAGGTTAAGAAAAAAGGTGCTTTTGAGGATAGAGTGGCCAGGAAAGCCCGCAGCCCCAAAGTCTGGGTGGCAATGCAAGTAGTTCCCAGAGACCTTGAAAGAAAGCAAGTCTTGGTCTGACTGCCAGCTTGATTGTGGGAGCCAGGCCTGGACGTTTGGAATTTTGAAGTCCGGTGCTGGGATAAAGTGAACAAAAGGTGCTTTTGAGGATAGAGTGGCCAGGAAAGCCCGCAGCCCCAAAGTCTGGGTGGCAATGCAAGTAGTTCCCAGAGACCTTGAAAGAAAGCAAGACTTGGTCTGGCTGACGCCTTGGTTGGGGGAGCCAGGCCAGGACGTTTGGAATTTTTGGAGGCCAGTGCTGGGAAAAAGTGAACAAAAGGTGCTTTTGAGGATAGAGTGGCCAGGAAAGCCCGCAGCCCCAAAGTCTGGGTGGCAATGCAAGTAGTTCCCAGAGAATGAAGGAAAGAAACCGTTGTTCTGGCTGCCAGCTTGGGTGTGGGGGTCAGCTCCTGACGTTTGGAATTTTTATGGGCCGGTGCTGGAAAAAGGTTAAGAAAAAAGGTGCTTTTGAGGATAGAGTGGCCAGGAAAGCCCGCACCCCAAAGTCTGGGTGGCAATGCAAGTAGTTCCCAGAGACCTTGAAAGAAAGCAAGACTTGGTCTGGCTGACGCCTTGGTTGGGGGAGCCAGGCCAGGATGTTTGGAATTTTTGGAGGCCGGTGCTGGGAAAAAGTGAACAAAAGGTGCTTTTGAGGATAGAGTGGCCAGGAAAGCCCACAGTCCCAAAGTCTGGGTGGCAATGCAAGTAGTTCCCAGAGACCTTGAAAGAAAGCAAGAGTTGTTCTGGCTGCCAGCTTGGGTGTGGGGGTCAGCTCCTGACGTTTGGAATTTTTATGGGCTGGTGCTGGAAAAATGTTAAGAAAAAAGGTGCTTTTGAGGATAGAGTGGCCAGGAAAGCCCGCACCCCAAAGTCTGGGTGGCAATGCAAGTAGTTCCCAGAGACCTTGAAAGAAAGCAAGACTTGGTCTGGCTGACGCCTTGGTTGTGGGAGCCAGGCCAGGATGTTTGGAATTTTTGGAGGCCAGTGCTGGGAAAAAGGGAACAAAAGGTGCTTTTGAGGATAGAGTGGCCAGGAAAGCCCGCAGCCCCAAAGTCTGGGTGGCAATGCAAGTAGTTCCCAGAGAATGAAGGAAAGAAACCGTTGTTCTGGCTGCCAGCTTGGGTGTGGGAGCCAGGCCAGGGCGTTTGGAATTTTTATGGGCCGGTGCTGGAAAAATGTTAAGAAAAAAGGTGCTTTTGAGGATAGAGTGGCCAGGAAAGCCCGCACCCCAAAGTCTGGGTGGCAATGCAAGTAGTTCCCAGAGACCTTGAAAGAAAGCAAGACTTGGTCTGGCTGACGATTTGGTTGGGGGAGCCAGGCCAGGATGTTTGGAATTTTTGGAGGCCGGTGCTGGGAAAAAGTGAACAAAAGGTGCTTTTGAGGATAGAGTGGCCAGGAAAGCCCACAGCCCCAAAGTCTGGGTGGCAATGCAAGTAGTTCCCAGACACCCTGAAAGAAAGGAAGAGTTGTTTTCGCTGCCACCATGGGTGTGGTACTCAGCTTCGGACGTCTGGAATTTTTATGGGCCGGTGCTGGGGAAAAGGTTAAGAAAAAAGGTGCTTTTGAGGATAGAGTGGCCAGGAAAGCCCGCAGCCCCAAAGTCTGGGTGGCAATGCAAGTAGTTCCCAGAGACCTTGAAAGAAAGCAAGAGTTGTTCTGGCTGCCAGCTTGGGTGTGGGATTCAGCTCCGGACGTTTGGCATATTGGAGGCTGGTGCTGGGAAAAAGTGAAAAAAAGGTGCTTTTGAGGATAGAGTGGCCAGGAAAGCCCGCAGCCCCAAAGTCTGGGTGGCAATGCAAGTAGTTCCCAGAGACCTTGAAAGAAAGCAAGACTTGGTTTGGCTGCCACCTTGGTTGTGGGAGCCAGGCCAGGACGTTTGGAATTTTTGGAGGCCGGTGCTGGGAAAAAGTGAACAAAAGGTGCTTTTGAGGATAGAGTGGCCAGGAAAGCCCGCAGCCCCAAAGTCTGGGTGGCAATGCAAGTAGTTCCCAGAGACCTTGAAAGAAAGCAAGAGTTGTTCTGGCTGCCAGCTTGGGTGTGGGACTCAGCTCCTGACGTTTGGGATTTTTATGGGCCGGTGCTGGAAAAATGTTAAGAAAAAAGGTGCTTTTGAGGATAGAGTGGCCAGGAAAGCCCGCAGCCCCAAAGTCTGGGTGGCAATGCAAGTAGTTGCCAGAGGCGTTCATAAAAAGCAAGAGTTGTTCTGGCTGCCACCTTGGTTGTGGGAGCCAGGCCAGGATTTTTGGAAATTTTGGAGGCCAGTGCTGGGAAAAAGTGAACAAAAGGTGCTTTTGAGGATAGAGTGGCCAGGAAAGCCCACAGCCCCAAAGTCTGGGTGGCAATGCAAGTAGTTCCCAGAGACCTTGAAAGAAAGCAAGAATTGTTCTCGCTGCCACCATGGGTGTGGGAGTCAGCTCCGGACTTTTGGAATTTTTATGGGCCGGTGCTGGGGAAAAGGTTAAGAAAAAAGGTGCTTTTGAGGATAGAGTGGCCAGGAAAGCCCGCAGCCCCAAAGTCTGGGTGGCAATGCAAGTAGTTCCCAGAGACCTTGAAAGAAAGCAACACTTGGTCTGGCTGCCAGCTTGGTTGTGGGAGCCAGGCCAGGACGTTTGGAATTTTTGGAGGCTGGTGCTGGGAAAAGGTGAAAAAAAGGTGCTTTTGAGGATAGAGTGGCCAGGAAAGCCCGCAGCCCCAAAGTCTGGGTGGCAATGCAAGTAGTTCCCAGAAGCGTTCATAAAAAGCAAGAGTTGTTCTGGCTGCCACCTTGGTTGTGGGAGCCAGGCCAGGACGTTTGGAATTTTTGGAGGCCAGTGCTGGGAAAAGGTGAAAAAAAGGTGCTTTTGAGGATAGAGTGGCCAGGAAAGCCCGCAGCCCCAAAGTCTGGGTGGCAATGCAAGTAGTTCCCAGAGACCTTGAAAGAAAGCAAGAGTTGTTCTCGGTGCCACCATGGGTGTGGGAGTCACCTCCGGACGTTTGGAATATTTATGGGCCGGTGCTGGGGAAAAGGTTAAGAAAAAAGTTGCTTTTGAGGATAGAGTGGCCAGGAAAGCCTGCAGCCCCAAAGTCTGGGTGGCAATGCAAGTAGTTCCCAGAGACCTTGAAAGAATGCAAGACTTGGTCTGGCTGACGACTTGGTTGGGGGAGCCAGGCCAGGATGTTTGGAATTTTTGGAGGCCGGTGCTGGGAAAAAGTGAACAAAAGGTGCTTTTGAGGATAGAGTGGCCAGGAAAGCCTGCAGCCCCAAAGTCTGGGTGGCAATGCAAGTAGTTCCCAGAGACCTTGAAAGAAAGCAAGAGTTGTTCTGGCTGCCAGCTTGGGTGTGGGACTCAGCTCCGGACGTTTGGCATATTGGAGGCTGGTGCTGGGAAAAAGTGAAAAAAAGGTGTTTTTGAGGATAGAGTGGCCAGGAAAGCCCACAGCCCCAAAGTCTGGGTGGCAATGCAAGTAGTTCCCAGAGACCTTGAAAGAAAGCAAGACTTGGTCTGGCTGCCAGCTTGGTTGTGGGAGCCAGGCCAGGATGTTTGGAATTTTTGGAGGCCGGTGCTGGGAAAAAGTGAACAAAAGGTGCTTTTGAGGATAGAGTGGCCAGGAAAGCCCGCAGCCCCAAAGTCTGGGTGGCAATGCAAGTAGTTCCCAGAGACCTTGAAAGAAAGCAAGAGTTGTTCTGGCTGCCACCTTGGGTGTGGGACTCAGCTCCGGACGTTTGGAATTTTTATGGGCCGGTGCTGGAAAAATGGTTAAGAAAAAAGGTGCTTTTGAGGATAGAGTGGCCAGGAAAGCCCGCAGCCCCAAAGTCTGGGTGGCAATGCAAGTAGTTCCCAGAGACCTTGAAAGAAAGCAAGAGTTGTTCTGGCTGCCACCTTGGTTGTGGGAGCCAGGCCAGGACGTTTGGAATTTTTGGAGGTCAGTGCTGGGAAAAGGTGAAAAAAAGGTGCTTTTGAGGATAGAGTGGCCAGGAAAGCCCGCAGCCCCAAAGTCTGGGTGGCAATGCAAGTAGTTCCCAGAAGCGTTCATAAAAAGCAAGAGTTGTTCTGGCTGCCACCTTGGTTGGGGGAGCCAGGCCAGGACGTTTGGAATTTTTGGAGGCCAGTGCTGGGAAAAGGTGAAAAAAAGGTGCTTTTGAGGATAGAGTGGCCAGGAAAGCCCGCAGCCCCAAAGTCTGGGTGGCAATGCAAGTAGTTCCCAGAGACCTTGAAAGAAAGCAAGAGTTGTTCTCGCTGCCACCATGGCTGTGGGAGTCAGCTCCGGACGTTTGGAATATTTATGGGCCGGTGCTGGGGAAAAGGTTAAGAAAAAAGGTGCTTTTGAGGATAGAGTGGCCAGGAAAGCCCGCAGCCCCAAAGTCTGGGTGGCAATGCAAGTAGTTCCCAGAGACCTTGAAAGAAAGCAAGAGTTGTTCTGGCTGCCAGCTTGGGTGTGGGACTCAGCTCCTGACGTTTGGGATTTTTATGGGCCGGTGCTGGAAAAATGTTAAGAAAAAAGGTGCTTTTGAGGATAGAGTGGCCAGGAAAGCCCGCAGCCCCAAAGTCTGGGTGGCAATGCAAGTAGTTCGCAGAAGCGTTCATAAAAAGCAAGAGTTGTTCTGGCTGCCACCTTGGTTGCGGGAGCCAGGCCAGGACGTTTGGAATTTTTGGAGGCCAGTGCTGGGAAAAGGTGAAAAAAAGGTGCTTTTGAGGATAGAGTGGCCAGGAAAGCCCGCAGCCCCAAAGTCTGGGTGGCAATGCAAGTAGTTCGCAGAAGCGTTCATAAAAAGCAAGAGTTGTTCTGGCTGCCACCTTGGTTGCGGGAGCCAGGCCAGGACGTTTGGAATTTTTGGAGGCCAGTGCTGGGAAAAGGTGAAAAAAAGGTGCTTTTGAGGATAGAGTGGCCAGGAAAGCCCGCAGCCCCAAAGTCTGGGTGGCAATGCAAGTAGTTCCCAGAGACCTTGAAAGAAAGGAAGAGTTGTTCTCGCTGCCACCATGGCTGTGGGAGTCAGCTCCGGACGTTTGGAATATTTATGGGCCGGTGCTGGGGAAAAGGTTAAGAAAAAAGGTGCTTTTGAGGATAGAGTGGCCAGGAAAGCCTGCAGCCCCAAAGTCTGGGTGGCAATGCAAGTAGTTCCCAGAGACCTTGAAAGAATGCAAGACTTGGTCTGGCTGACGACTTGGTTGGGGGAGCCAGGCCAGGATGTTTGGAATTTTTGGAGGCCGGTGCTGGGAAAAAGTGAACAAAAGGTGCTTTTGAGGATAGAGTGGCCAGGAAAGCCCGCAGCCCCAAAGTCTGGGTGGCAATGCAAGTAGTTCCCAGAGACCTTGAAAGAAAGCAAGAGTTGTTCTGGCTGCCAGCTTGGGTGTGGGACTCAGCTCCGGACGTTTGGCATATTGGAGGCTGGTGCTGGGAAAAAGTGAAAAAAAGGTGTTTTTGAGGATAGAGTGGCCAGGAAAGCCCACAGCCCCAAAGTCTGGGTGGCAATGCAAGTAGTTCCCAGAGACCTTGAAAGAAAGCAAGAGTTGTTCTGGCTGCCAGCTTGGGTGTGGGAGCCAGGCCAGGATGTTTGGAATTTTTGGAGGCCGGTGCTGGGAAAAAGTGAACAAAAGGTGCTTTTGAGGATAGAGTGGCCAGGAAAGCCCGCAGCCCCAAAGTCTGGGTGGCAATGCAAGTAGTTCCCAGAGACCTTGAAAGAAAGCAAGAGTTGTTCTGGCTGCCACCTTGGGTGTGGGAGTCAGCTCCGGACGTTTGGAATTTTTATGGGCCGGTGCTGGAAAAATGGTTAAGAAAAAAGGTGCTTTTGAGGATAGAGTGGCCAGGAAAGCCCGCAGCCCCAAAGTCTGGGTGGCAATGCAAGTAGTTCCCAGAGACCTTGAAAGAAAGCAAGAGTTGTTCTGGCTGCCACCTTGGTTGTGGGAGCCAGGCCAGGACGTTTGGAATTTTTGGAGGCCGGTGCTGGGAAAAAGTGAACAAAAGGTGCTTTTGAGGATGGAGTGGCCAGGAAAGCCCGCAGCCCCAAAGTCTGGGTGGCAATGCAATTAGTTCCCACAGGCCTTGAAAACAAGCAAGAGTTGGTCTGGCTGACGCCTTGGGTGTGGGACTCAGCTCCGGACGTTTGGCATATTGGAGGCTGGTGCTGGGAAAAAGTGAAAAAAAGGTGCTTTTGAGGATAGAGTGGCCAGGAAAGCCCGCAGCCCCAAAGTCTGGGTGGCAATGCAAGTAGTTCCCAGAGACCTTGAAAGAAAGCAAGACTTGGTTTGGCTGACGCCTTGGTTGGGGGAGCCAGGCCAGGACGTTTGGAATTTTTGGAGGCCGGTGCTGGGAAAAAGTGAACAAAAGGTGCTTTTGAGGATAGAGTGGCCAGGAAAGCCCACAGCCCCAAAGTCTGGGTGGCAATGCAAGTAGTTCCCAGAGACCTTGAAAGAAAGCAAGAGTTGTTCTGGCTGCCAGCTTGGGTGTGGGACTCAGCTCCTGACGTTTGGGATTTTTATGGGCCGGTGCTGGAAAAATGTTAAGAAAAAAGGTGCTTTTGAGGATAGAGTGGCCAGGAAAGCCCGCAGCCCCAAAGTCTGGGTGGCAATGCAAGTAGTTCCCAGAGACCTTGAAAGAAAGCAAGAGTTGTTCTGGCTGCCAGCTTGGTTGTGGGAGCCAGGCCAGGACTTTTGGAATTTTTGGAGGCTGGTGCTGGGAAAAGGTGAAAAAAAGGTGCTTTTGAGGATAGAGTGGCCAGGAAAGCCCGCAGCCCCAAAGTCTGGGTGGCAATGCAAGTAGTTCCCAGAAGCGTTCATAAAAAGCAAGAGTTGTTCTGGCTGCCAGCTTGGTTGGGGGAGCCAGGCCAGGACGTTTGGAATTTTTGGAGGCCAGTGCTGGGAAAAGGTGAAAAAAAGGTGCTTTTGAGGATAGAGTGGCCAGGAAAGCCCGCAGCCCCAAAGTCTGGGTGGCAATGCAAGTAGTTCCCAGAGACCTTGAAAGAAAGCAAGACTTGGTCTGGCTGACGACTTGTTGGGGGAGCCAGGCCAGGATGTTTGGAATTTTTGGAGGCCGGTGCTGGGAAAAAGTGAACAAAAGGTGCTTTTGAGGATGGAGTGGCCAGGAAAGCCCGCAGCCCCAAAGTCTGGGTGGCAATGCAAGTAGTTCCCAGAGACCTTGAAAGAAAGCAAGAGTTGTTCTGGCTGCCAGCTTGGGTGTGGGGGTCAGCTCCGGACGTTTGGCATATTGGAGGCTGGTGCTGGGAAAAAGTGAACAAAAGGTGCTTTTGAGGATAGAGTGGCCAGGAAAGCCCGCAGCCCCAAAGTCTGGGTGGCAATGCAAGTAGTTCCCAGAGACCTTGAAAGAAAGCAAGACTTGGTTTGGCTGACGCCTTGGTTGTGGGAGCCAGGCCAGGACGTTTGGAATTTTTGGAGGCCGGTGCTGGGAAAAAGTGAACAAAAGGTGCTTTTGAGGATAGAGTGGCCAGGAAAGCCCACAGCCCCAAAGTCTGGGTGGCAATGCAAGTAGTTCCCAGAGACCTTGAAAGAAAGCAAGAGTTGTTCTGGCTGCCACCTTGGTTGTTGGAGCCAGGCCAGGACGTTTGGAATTTTTGAAGGCCAGTGCTGGGAAAAAGTGAACAAAAGGTGCTTTTGAGGATAGAGTGGCCAGGAAAGCCCGCACCCCAAAGTCTGGGTGGCAATGCAAGTAGTTCCCAGAGACCTTGAAAGAAAGCAAGAGTTGTTCTGGCTGCCAGCTTGGTTGTGGGAGCCAGGCCAGGACGTTTGGAATTTTTGGAGGCCAGTGCTGGGAAAAGGTGAAAAAAAGGTGCTTTTGAGGATAGAGTGGCCAGGAAAGCCCGCAGCCCCAAAGTCTGGGTGGCAATGCAAGTAGTTCCCAGAGACCTTGAAAGAAAGCAAGAGTTGTTCTCGCTGCAACCATGGGTGTGGGACTCAGCTCCGGACTATTGGAATTTTTATGGGCCGGTGCTGGGAAAAAGGTTAAGAAAAAAGGTGCTTTTGAGGATAGAGTGGCCAGGAAAGCCCGCAGCCCAAAAATCTGGGTGGCAATGCAAGTAGTTCCCAGAGACCTTGAAAGAAAGCAAGTCTTGGTCTGGCTGCCAGCTTGGTTGTGGGAGCCAGGCCAGGACGTTTGGAATTTTGAAGTCCGGTGCTGGGAAAAAGTGAACAAAAGGTGCTTTTGAGGATAGAGTGGCCAGGAAAGCCCGCAGCCCCAAAGTCTGGGTGGCAATGCAAGTAGTTCCCAGAGACCTTGAAAGAAAGCAAGATTTGTTCTCGCTGCCACCATGGGTGTGGGAGTCACCTCCGGACTTTTGGAATTTTTATGGGCCGGTGCTGGAAAAATGTTAAGAAAAAAGGTGCTTTTGAGGATAGAGTGGCCAGGAAAGCCCGCACCCCAAAGTCTGGGTGGCAATGCAAGTAGTTCCCAGAGACCTTGAAAGAAAGCAAGACTTGGTCTGGCTGACGATTTGGTTGGGGGAGCCAGGCCAGGATGTTTGGAATTTTTGGAGGCCGGTGCTGGGAAAAAGTGAACAAAAGGTGCTTTTGAGGATAGAGTGGCCAGGAAAGCCCACAGCCCCAAAGTCTGGGTGGCAATGCAAGTAGTTCCCAGAGACCTTGAAAGAAAGCAAGAGTTGTTCTGGCTGCCACCATGGGTGTGGGACTCAGCTCTGGACGTTTGGAATTTTTATGGGCCGGTGCTGGAAAAATGTTAAGAAAAAAGGTGCTTTTGAGGATAGAGTGGCCAGGAAAGCCTGCAGCCCCAAAGTCTGGGTGGCAATGCAAGTAGTTCCCAGAGACCCTGAAAGAAAGGAAGAGTTGTTTTCGCTGCCACCATGGGTGTGGTACTCAGCTCCGGACGTCTGGAATTTTTATGGGCCGGTGCTGGGGAAAAGGTTAAGAAAAAAGGTGCTTTTGAGGATAGAGTGGCCAGGAAAGCCCGCAGCCCCAAAGTCTGGGTGGCAATGCAAGTAGTTCCCAGAGACCTTGAAAGAAAGCAAGAGTTGTTCTGGCTGCCACCTTGGGTGTGGGACTCAGCTCCGGACGTTTGGCATATTGGAGGCTGGTGCTGGGAAAAAGTGAAAAAAAGGTGCTTTTGAGGATAGAGTGGCCAGGAAAGCCCGCAGCCCCAAAGTCTGGGTGGCAATGCAAGTAGTTCCCAGAGACCTTGAAAGAAAGCAAGACTTGGTTTGGCTGACGCCTTGGTTGGGGGAGCCAGGCCAGGACGTTTGGGATTTTTATGGGCCGGTGCTGGAAAAATGTTAAGAAAAAAGTTGCTTTTGAGGATAGAGTGGCCAGGAAAGCCCGCAGCCCCAAAGTCTGGGTGGCAATGCAAGTAGTTCCCAGAGGCGTTCATAAAAAGCAAGAGTTGTTCTGGCTGCCACCTTGGTTGTGGGAGCCAGGCCAGGATTTTTGGAAATTTTGGAGGCCAGTGCTGGGAAAAAGTGAACAAAAGGTGCTTTTGAGGATAGAGTGGCCAGGAAAGCCCGCAGCCCCAAAGTCTGGGTGGCAATGCAAGTAGTTCCCAGAGACCTTGAAAGAAAGCAAGAGTTGTTCTGGCTGCCAGCTTGGTTGTGGGAGCCAGGCCAGGACGTTTGGAATTTTTGGAGGCTGGTGCTGGGAAAAGGTGAAAAAAAGGTGCTTTTGAGGATAGAGTGGCCAGGAAAGCCCGCAGCCCCAAAGTCTGGGTGGCAATGCAAGTAGTTCCCAGAAGCGTTCATAAAAAGCAAGAGTTGTTCTGGCTGCCACCTTGGTTGTGGGAGCCAGGCCAGGACGTTTGGAATTTTTGGAGGCCAGTGCTGGGAAAAGGTGAAAAAAAGGTGCTTTTGAGGATAGAGTGGCCAGGAAAGCCCGCAGCCCCAAAGTCTGGGTGGCAATGCAAGTAGTTCCCAGAGACCTTGAAAGAAAGCAAGAGTTGTTCTCGCTGCCACCATGGGTGTGGGAGTCAGCTCCGGACGTTTGGAATATTTATGGGCCGGTGCTGGGGAAAAGGTTAAGAAAAAAGGTGCTTTTGAGGATAGAGTGGCCAGGAAAGCCCACAGCCCCAAAGTCTGGGTGGCAATGCAAGTAGTTCCCAGAGACCTTGAAAGAAAGCAAGACTTGGTCTGGCTGACGCCTTGGTTGTGGGAGCCAGGCCAGGATGTTTGGAATTTTTGGAGGCCGGTGCTGGGAAAAAGTGAACAAAAGGTGCTTTTGAGGATAGAGTGGCCAGGAAAGCCCGCAGCCCCAAAGTCTGGGTGGCAATGCAAGTAGTTCCCAGAGACCTTGAAAGAAAGCAAGAGTTGTTCTGGCTGCCACCTTGGGTGTGGGACTCAGCTCCGGACGTTTGGAATTTTTATGGGCCGGTGCTGGAAAAATGGTTAAGAAAAAAGGTGCTTTTGAGGATAGAGTGGCCAGGAAAGCCCGCAGCCCCAAAGTCTGGGTGGCAATGCAAGTAGTTCCCAGAGACCTTGAAAGAAAGCAAGAGTTGTTCTGGCTGCCACCTTGGTTGTGGGAGCCAGGCCAGGACGTTTGGAATTTTTGGAGGCTGGTGCTGGGAAAAGGTGAAAAAAAGGTGCTTTTGAGGATAGAGTGGCCAGGAAAGCCCGCAGCCCCAAAGTCTGGGTGGCAATGCAAGTAGTTCCCAGAAGCGTTCATAAAAAGCAAGAGTTGTTCTGGCTGCCAGCTTGGTTGTGGGAGCCAGGCCAGGACGTTTGGAATTTTTGGAGGCCAGTGCTGGGAAAAGGTGAAAAAAAGGTGCTTTTGAGGATAGAGTGGCCAGGAAAGCCCGCAGCCCCAAAGTCTGGGTGGCAATGCAAGTAGTTCCCAGAGACCTTGAAAGAAAGCAAGAGTTGTTCTCGCTGCCACCATGGCTGTGGGAGTCAGCTCCGGACGTTTGGAATATTTATGGGCCGGTGCTGGGGAAAAGGTTAAGAAAAAAGGTGCTTTTGAGGATAGAGTGGCCAGGAAAGCCCGCAGCCCCAAAGTCTGGGTGGCAATGCAAGTAGTTCCCAGAGACCTTGAAAGAAAGCAAGAGTTGTTCTGGCTGCCAGCTTGGTTGTGGGAGCCAGGCCAGGACGTTTGGAATTTTTGGAGGCTGGTGCTGGGAAAAGGTGAAAAAAAGGTGCTTTTGAGGATAGAGTGGCCAGGAAAGCCCGCAGCCCCAAAGTCTGGGTGGCAATGCAAGTAGTTCCCAGAAGCGTTCATAAAAAGCAAGAGTTGTTCTGGCTGCCACCTTGGTTGTGGGAGCCAGGCCAGGACGTTTGGAGTTTTTGGAGGCCAGTGCTGGGAAAAGGTGAAAAATAGGTGCTTTTGAGGATAGAGTGGCCAGGAAAGCCCGCAGCCCCAAAGTCTGGGTGGCAATGCAAGTAGTTCCCAGAGACCTTGAAAGAAAGCAAGATTGTTCTCGCTGCCACCATGGGTGTGGGAGTCAGCTCCGGACGTTTGGAATATTTATGGGCCGGTGCTGGGGAAAAGGTTAAGAAAAAAGGTGCTTTTGAGGATAGAGTGGCCAGGAAAGCCCGCAGCCCCAAAGTCTGGGTGGCAATGCAAGTAGTTCCCAGAGACCTTGAAAGAAAGCAAGACTTGGTCTGGCTGACGACTTGTTGGGGGAGCCAGGCCAGGATGTTTGGAATTTTTGGAGGCCGGTGCTGGGAAAAAGTGAACAAAAGGTGCTTTTGAGGATGGAGTGGCCAGGAAAGCCCGCAGCCCCAAAGTCTGGGTGGCAATGCAAGTAGTTCCCAGAGACCTTGAAAGAAAGCAAGAGTTGTTCTGGCTGCCAGCTTGGGTGTGGGACTCAGCTCCGGACGTTTGGCATATTGGAGGCTGGTGCTGGGAAAAAGTGAACAAAAGGTGCTTTTGAGGATAGAGTGGCCAGGAAAGCCCGCACCCCAAAGTCTGGGTGGCAATGCAAGTAGTTCCCAGAGACCTTGAAAGAAAGCAAGACTTGGTTTGGCTGACGCCTTGGTTGGGGGAGCCAGGCCAGGACGTTTGGAATTTTTGGAGGCCAGTGCTGGGAAAAGGTGAAAAAAAGGTGCTTTTGAGGATAGAGTGGCCAGGAAAGCCCGCAGCCCCAAAGTCTGGGTGGCAATGCAAGTAGTTCCCAGAGACCTTGAAAGAAAGCAAGAGTTGTTCTCGCTGCCACCATGGGTGTGGGACTCAGCTCCGGACTATTGGAATTTTTATGGGCGGTGCTGGGAAAAAGGTTAAGAAAAAAGGTGCTTTTGAGGATAGAGTGGCCAGGAAAGCCCGCAGCCCAAAAGTCTGGGTGGCAATGCAAGTAGTTCCCAGAGACCTTGAAAGAAAGCAAGTCTTGGTCTGGCTGCCAGCTTGGTTGTGGGAGCCAGGCCAGGACGTTTGGAATTTTGAAGTCCGGTGCTGGGAAAAAGTGAACAAAAGGTGCTTTTGAGGATAGAGTGGCCAGGAAAGCCCGCAGCCCCAAAGTCTGGGTGGCAATGCAAGTAGTTCCCAGAGACCTTGAAAGAAAGCAAGATTTGTTCTCGCTGCCACCATGGGTGTGGGAGTCACCTCCGGACTTTTGGAATTTTTATGGGCCGGTGCTGGGGAAAAGGTTAAGAAAAAAGGTGCTTTTGAGGATAGAGTGGCCAGGAAAGCCCGCAGCCCCAAAGTCTGGGTGGCAATGCAAGTAGTTCCCAGAGACCTTGAAAGAAAGCAAGACTTGGGCTGGCTGACGCCTTGGTTGGGGGAGCCAGGCCAGGACGTTTGGAATTTTTGGAGGCCGGTGCTGGGAAAAATTGAACAAAAGGTGCTTTTGAGGATAGAGTGGCCAGGAAAGCCCACAGCCCCAAAGTCTGGGTGGCAATGCAAGTAGTTCCCAGAGAATGAAGGAAAGAAACCGTTGTTCTGGCTGCCAGCTTGGGTGTGGGGGTCAGCTCCTGACGTTTGGAATTTTTATGGGCCGGTGCTGGAAAAATGTTAAGAAAAAAGGTGCTTTTGAGGATAGAGTGGCCAGGAAAGCCCACACCCCAAAGTCTGGGTGGCAATGCAAGTAGTTCCCAGAGACCTTGAAAGAAAGCAAGAGTTGTTCTGGCTGCCAGCTTGGGTGTGGGACTCAGCTCCGGACGTTTGGCATATTGGAGGCTGGTGCTGGGACAAAGTGAACAAAAGGTGCTTTTGAGGATAGAGTGGCCAGGAAAGCCCGCAGCCCCAAAGTCTGGGTGGCAATGCAAGTAGTTCCCAGAGACCTTGAAAGAAAGCAAGAGTTGTTCTGGCTGCCAGCTTGGGTGTGGGAGCCAGGCCAGGACGTTTGGAACTTTTGGAGGCTGGTGCTGGGAAAAAGTGAACAAAAGGTGCTTTTGAGGACAGAGTGGCCAGGAAAGCCCGCAGCCCCAAAGTCTGGGTGGCAATGCAAGTAGTTCCCAGAGAATGAAGGAAAGAAACCGTTGTTCTGGCTGCCAGCTTGGGTGTGGGAGCCAGGCCAGGACGTTTGGATTTTTGGAGGCCTGTGCTGGGAAAAAGGGAACAAAAGGTGCTTTTGAGGATAGAGTGGCCAGGAAAGCCCGCAGCCCCAAAGTCTGGGTGGCAATGCAAGTAGTTCCCAGAGACCTTGAAAGAAAGCAAGACTTGGCCTGGCTGACGACTTGGTTGGGGGAGCCAGGCCAGGATGTTTGGAATTTTTGGAGTCCGGTGCTGGGAAAAAGTGAACAAAAGGTGCTTTTGAGGATAGAGTGGCCAGGAAAGCCCGCAGCCCCAAAGTCTGGGTGGCAATGCAAGCAGTTCCCAGAGACCTTGAAAGAAAGCAAGAGTTGTTCTGGCTGCCACCATGGGTGTGGGAGTCAGCTCCGGACGTTTGGAATTTTTATGGGCCGGTGCTGGGAAAATGGTTAAGAAAAAAGGTGCTTTTGAGGATAGAGTGGCCAGGAAAGCCCGCAGCCCCAAAGTCTGGGTGGCAATGCAAGTAGTTCCCAGAGACCTTGAAAGAAAGCAAGACTTGGTCTGGCTGACGCCTTGGTTGGGGGAGCCAGGCCAGGACGTTTGGAATTTTTGGAGGCCGGTGCTGGGAAAAAGCGAACAAAAGGTGCTTTTGAGGATAGAGTGGCCAGGAAAGCCCACAGCCCCAAAGTCTGGGTGGCAATGCAAGTAGTTCCCAGAGAATGAAGGAAAGAAACCGTTGTTCTGGCTGCCAGCTTGGGTGTGGGGGTCAGCTCCTGACGTTTGGAATTTTTATGGGCCGGTGCTGGAAAAAGGTTAAGAAAAAAGGTGCTTTTGAGGATAGAGTGGCCAGGAAAGCCCGCAGCCCCAAAGTCTGGGTGGCAATGCAAGTAGTTCCCAGAGACCTTGAAAGAAAGCAAGACTTGGTCTGGCTGACGCCTTTGTTGTGGGAGCCAGGCCAGGATGTTTGGAATTTTTGGAGGCCAGTGCTGGGAAAAAGGGAACAAAAGGTGCTTTTGAGGATAGAGTGGCCAGGAAAGCCCGCAGCCCCAAAGTCTGGGTGGCAATGCAAGTAGTTCCCAGAGAATGAAGGAAAGAAACCGTTGTTCTGGCTGCCAGCTTGGGTGTGGGAGCCAGGCCAGGACGTTTGGAATTTTTATGGGCCGGTGCTAGAAAAATGTTAAGAAAAAAGGTGCTTTTGAGGATAGAGTGGCCAGGAAAGCCCGCACCCCAAAGTCTGGGTGGCAATGCAAGTAGTTCCCAGAGACCTTGAAAGAAAGCAAGACTTGGTCTGGCTGACGCCTTGGTTGTGGGAGCCAGGCCAGGATGTTTGGAATTTTTGGAGGCCGGTGCTGGGAAAAAGTGAACAAAAGGTGCTTTTGAGGATAGAGTGGCCAGGAAAGCCCACAGTCCCAAAGTCTGGGTGGCAATGCAAGTAGTTCCCAGAGACCTTGAAAGAAAGCAAGAGTTGTTCTGGCTGCCAGCTTGGGTGTGGGGGTCAGCTCCTGACGTTTGGAATTTTTATGGGCCGGTGCTGGAAAAATGTTAAGAAAAAAGGTGCTTTTGAGGATAGAGTGGCCAGGAAAGCCCACAGCCCCAAAGTCTGGGTGGCAATGCAAGTAGTTCCCAGAGACCTTGAAAGAAAGCAAGAGTTGTTCTGGCTGCCAGCTTGGGTGTGGGATCCAGGCCAGGACGTTTCGAACTTTTGGAGGCTGGTGCTGGGAAAAAGTGAACAAAAGGTGCTTTTGAGGATAGAGTGGCCAGGAAAGCCCGCAGCCCCAAAGTCTGGGTGGCAATGCAAGTAGTTCCCAGAGACCTTGAAAGAAAGCAAGACTTGGTCTGGCTGCCAGCTTGGGTGTGGGAGCCAGGCCAGGACGTTTGGAACTTTTGGAGGCTGGTGCTGGGAAAAAGTGAACAAAAGGTGCTTTTGAGGACAGAGTGGCCAGGAAAGCCCGCAGCCCCAAAGTCTGGGTGGCAATGCAAGTAGTTCCCAGAGAATGAAGGAAAGAAACCGTTGTTCTGGCTGCCAGCTTGGGTGTGGGAGCCAGGCCAGGACGTTTGGAATTTTTGGAGGCCTGTGCTGGGAAAAAGGGAACAAAAGGTGCTTTTGAGGATAGAGTGGCCAGGAAAGCCCGCAGCCCCAAAGTCTGGGTGGCAATGCAAGTAGTTCCCAGAGACCTTGAAAGAAAGCAAGACTTGGCCTGGCTGACGACTTGGTTGGGGGAGCCAGGCCAGGATGTTTGGAATTTTTGGAGGCCGGTGCTGGGAAAAAGTGAACAAAAGGTGCTTTTGAGGATAGAGTGGCCAGGAAAGCCCGCAGCCCCAAAGTCTGGGTGGCAATGCAAGCAGTTCCCAGAGACCTTGAAAGAAAGCAAGAGTTGTTCTGGCTGCCACCATGGGTGTGGGACTCAGCTCCGGACGTTTGGAATTTTTATGGGCCGGTGCTGGGAAAATGGTTAAGAAAAAAGGTGCTTTTGAGGATAGAGTGGCCAGGAAAGCCCGCAGCCCCAAAGTCTGGGTGGCAATGCAAGTAGTTCCCAGAGACCTTGAAAGAAAGCAAGACTTGGTCTGGCTGACGCCTTGGTTGGGGGAGCCAGGCCAGGACGTTTGGAATTTTTGGAGGCCGGTGCTGGGAAAAAGCGAACAAAAGGTGCTTTTGAGGATAGAGTGGCCAGGAAAGCCCACAGCCCCAAAGTCTGGGTGGCAATGCAAGTAGTTCCCAGAGAATGAAGGAAAGAAACCGTTGTTCTGGCTGCCAGCTTGGGTGTGGGGGTCAGCTCCTGACGTTTGGAATTTTTATGGGCCGGTGCTGGAAAAAGGTTAAGAAAAAAGGTGCTTTTGAGGATAGAGTGGCCAGGAAAGCCCGCACCCCAAAGTCTGGGTGGCAATGCAAGTAGTTCCCAGAGACCTTGAAAGAAAGCAAGACTTGGTCTGGCTGACGCCTTTGTTGTGGGAGCCAGGCCAGGATGTTTGGAATTTTTGGAGGCCAGTGCTGGGAAAAAGGGAACAAAAGGTGCTTTTGAGGATAGAGTGGCCAGGAAAGCCCGCAGCCCCAAAGTCTGGGTGGCAATGCAAGTAGTTCCCAGAGAATGAAGGAAAGAAACCGTTGTTCTGGCTGCCAGCTTGGGTGTGGGAGCCAGGCCAGGACGTTTGGAATTTTTATGGGCCGGTGCTGGAAAAATGTTAAGAAAAAAGGTGCTTTTGAGGATAGAGTGGCCAGGAAAGCCCGCACCCCAAAGTCTGGGTGGCAATGCAAGTAGTTCCCAGAGACCTTGAAAGAAAGCAAGACTTGGTCTGGCTGACGACTTGGTTGGGGGAGCCAGGCCAGGATGTTTGGAATTTTTGGAGGCCGGTGCTGGGAAAAGGTGAAAAAAAGGTGCTTTTGAGGATAGAGTGGCCAGGAAAGCCCGCAGCCCCAAAGTCTGGGTGGCAATGCAAGTAGTTCCCAGAGACCTTGAAAGAAAGCAAGAGTTGTTCTGGCTGCCAGCTTGGGTGTGGGATCCAGGCCAGGACGTTTGGAACTTTTGGAGGCTGGTGCTGGGAAAAAGTGAACAAAAGGTGCTTTTGAGGACAGAGTGGCCAGGAAAGCCCGCAGCCCCAAAGTCTGGGTGGCAATGCAAGTAGTTCCCAGAGACCTTGAAAGAAAGCAAGACTTGGCCTGGCTGACGACTTGGTTGGGGGAGCCAGGCCAGGATGTTTGGAATTTTTGGAGGCCGGTGCTGGGAAAAAGTGAACAAAAGGTGCTTTTGAGGATAGAGTGGCCAGGAAAGCCCGCAGCCCCAAAGTCTGGGTGGCAATGCAAGTAGTTCCCAGAGACCTTGAAAGAAAGCAAGACTTGGTCTGGCTGACGCTTTGGTTGTGGGAGCCAGGCCAGGACGTTTGGAATTTTTGAGTCCGGTGCTGGGAAAAAGTGAACAAAAGGTGCTTTTGAGGATAGAGTGGCCAGGAAAGCCCGCACCCCAAAGTCTGGGTGGCAATGCAAGTAGTTCCCAGACAATGAAGGAAAGAAACCGTTGTTCTGGCTGCCAGCTTGGGTGTGGGGGTCAGCTCCTGACGTTTGGAATTTTTATGGGCCGGTGCTGGAAAGAGGTTAAGAAAAAAGGTGCTTTTGAGGATAGAGTGGCCAGGAAAGCCCGCACCCCAAAGTCTGGGTGGCAATGCAAGTAGTTCCCAGAGACCTTGAAAGAAAGCAAGATTTGTTCTGGCTGCCACCATGGGTGTGGGAGTCACCTCCGGACTTTTGGAATTTTTATGGGCCGGTGCTGGGGAAAAGGTTAAGAAAAAAGGTGCTTTTGAGGATAGAGTGGCCAGGAAAGCCCGCAGCCCCAAAGTCTGGGTGGCAATGCAAGTAGTTCCCAGAGACCTTGAAAGAAAGCAAGACTTGGTCTGGCTGACGCCTTGGTTGGGGGAGCCAGGCCAGGACGTTTGGAATTTTTGGAGGCCGGTGCTGGGAAAAATTGAACAAAAGGTGCTTTTGAGGATAGAGTGGCCAGGAAAGCCCACAGCCCCAAAGTCTGGGTGGCAATGCAAGTAGTTCCCAGAGAATGAAGGAAAGAAACCGTTGTTCTGGCTGCCAGCTTGGGTGTGGGGGTCAGCTCCTGACGTTTGGAATTTTTATGGGCCGGTGCTGGAAAAATGTTAAGAAAAAAGGTGCTTTTGAGGATAGAGTGGCCAGGAAAGCCCACACCCCAAAGTCTGGGTGGCAATGCAAGTAGTTCCCAGAGACCTTGAAAGAAAGCAAGAGTTGTTCTGGCTGCCAGCTTGGGTGTGGGACTCAGCTCCGGACGTTTGGCATATTGGAGGCTGGTGCTGGGACAAAGTGAACAAAAGGTGCTTTTGAGGATAGAGTGGCCAGGAAAGCCCGCAGCCCCAAAGTCTGGGTGGCAATGCAAGTAGTTCCCAGAGACCTTGAAAGAAAGCAAGAGTTGTTCTGGCTGCCAGCTTGGGTGTGGGAGCCAGGCCAGGACGTTTGGAACTTTTGGAGGCTGGTGCTGGGAAAAAGTGAACAAAAGGTGCTTTTGAGGACAGAGTGGCCAGGAAAGCCCGCAGCCCCAAAGTCTGGGTGGCAATGCAAGTAGTTCCCAGAGAATGAAGGAAAGAAACCGTTGTTCTGGCTGCCAGCTTGGGTGTGGGAGCCAGGCCAGGACGTTTGGAATTTTTGGAGGCCTGTGCTGGGAAAAAGGGAACAAAAGGTGCTTTTGAGGATAGAGTGGCCAGGAAAGCCCGCAGCCCCAAAGTCTGGGTGGCAATGCAAGTAGTTCCCAGAGACCTTGAAAGAAAGCAAGACTTGGCCTGGCTGACGACTTGGTTGGGGGAGCCAGGCCAGGATGTTTGGAATTTTTGGAGTCCGGTGCTGGGAAAAAGTGAACAAAAGGTGCTTTTGAGGATAGAGTGGCCAGGAAAGCCCGCAGCCCCAAAGTCTGGGTGGCAATGCAAGCAGTTCCCAGAGACCTTGAAAGAAAGCAAGAGTTGTTCTGGCTGCCACCATGGGTGTGGGACTCAGCTCCGGACGTTTGGAATTTTTATGGGCCGGTGCTGGGAAAATGGTTAAGAAAAAAGGTGCTTTTGAGGATAGAGTGGCCAGGAAAGCCCGCAGCCCCAAAGTCTGGGTGGCAATGCAAGTAGTTCCCAGAGACCTTGAAAGAAAGCAAGACTTGGTCTGGCTGACGCCTTGGTTGGGGGAGCCAGGCCAGGACGTTTGGAATTTTTGGAGGCCGGTGCTGGGAAAAAGCGAACAAAAGGTGCTTTTGAGGATAGAGTGGCCAGGAAAGCCCACAGCCCCAAAGTCTGGGTGGCAATGCAAGTAGTTCCCAGAGAATGAAGGAAAGAAACCGTTGTTCTGGCTGCCAGCTTGGGTGTGGGGGTCAGCTCCTGACGTTTGGAATTTTTATGGGCCGGTGCTGGAAAAAGGTTAAGAAAAAAGGTGCTTTTGAGGATAGAGTGGCCAGGAAAGCCCGCAGCCCCAAAGTCTGGGTGGCAATGCAAGTAGTTCCCAGAGACCTTGAAAGAAAGCAAGACTTGGTCTGGCTGACGCCTTTGTTGTGGGAGCCAGGCCAGGATGTTTGGAATTTTTGGAGGCCAGTGCTGGGAAAAAGGGAACAAAAGGTGCTTTTGAGGATAGAGTGGCCAGGAAAGCCCGCAGCCCCAAAGTCTGGGTGGCAATGCAAGTAGTTCCCAGAGAATGAAGGAAAGAAACCGTTGTTCTGGCTGCCAGCTTGGGTGTGGGAGCCAGGCCAGGACGTTTGGAATTTTTATGGGCCGGTGCTAGAAAAATGTTAAGAAAAAAGGTGCTTTTGAGGATAGAGTGGCCAGGAAAGCCCGCACCCCAAAGTCTGGGTGGCAATGCAAGTAGTTCCCAGAGACCTTGAAAGAAAGCAAGACTTGGTCTGGCTGACGCCTTGGTTGGGGGAGCCAGGCCAGGATGTTTGGAATTTTTGGAGGCCGGTGCTGGGAAAAAGTGAACAAAAGGTGCTTTTGAGGATAGAGTGGCCAGGAAAGCCCACAGTCCCAAAGTCTGGGTGGCAATGCAAGTAGTTCCCAGAGACCTTGAAAGAAAGCAAGAGTTGTTCTGGCTGCCAGCTTGGGTGTGGGGGTCAGCTCCTGACGTTTGGAATTTTTATGGGCCGGTGCTGGAAAAATGTTAAGAAAAAAGGTGCTTTTGAGGATAGAGTGGCCAGGAAAGCCCACACCCCAAAGTCTGGGTGGCAATGCAAGTAGTTCCCAGAGACCTTGAAAGAAAGCAAGAGTTGTTCTGGCTGCCACCTTGGGTGTGGGACTCAGCTCCGGACGTTTGGCATATTGGAGGCTGGTGCTGGGAAAAAGTGAACAAAAGGTGCTTTTGAGGATAGAGTGGCCAGGAAAGCCCGCAGCCCCAAAGTCTGGGTGGCAATGCAAGTAGTTCCCAGAGACCTTGAAAGAAAGCAAGAGTTGTTCTGGCTGCCAGCTTGGGTGTGGGAGCCAGGCCAGGACGTTTGGAACTTTTGGAGGCTGGTGCTGGGAAAAAGTGAACAAAAGGTGCTTTTGAGGACAGAGTGGCCAGGAAAGCCCGCAGCCCCAAAGTCTGGGTGGCAATGCAAGTAGTTCCCAGAGAATGAAGGAAAGAAACCGTTGTTCTGGCTGCCAGCTTGGGTGTGGGAGCCAGGCCAGGACGTTTGGAATTTTTGGAGGCCTGTGCTGGGAAAAAGGGAACAAAAGGTGCTTTTGAGGATAGAGTGGCCAGGAAAGCCCGCAGCCCCAAAGTCTGGGTGGCAATGCAAGTAGTTCCCAGAGACCTTGAAAGAAAGCAAGACTTGGCCTGGCTGACGACTTGGTTGGGGGAGCCAGGCCAGGATGTTTGGAATTTTTGGAGGCCGGTGCTGGGAAAAAGTGAACAAAAGGTGCTTTTGAGGATAGAGTGGCCAGGAAAGCCCGCAGCCCCAAAGTCTGGGTGGCAATGCAAGCAGTTCCCAGAGACCTTGAAAGAAAGCAAGAGTTGTTCTGGCTGCCACCATGGGTGTGGGACTCAGCTCCGGACGTTTGGAATTTTTATGGGCCGGTGCTGGGAAAATGGTTAAGAAAAAAGGTGCTTTTGAGGATAGAGTGGCCAGGAAAGCCCGCAGCCCCAAAGTCTGGGTGGCAATGCAAGTAGTTCCCAGAGACCTTGAAAGAAAGCAAGACTTGGTCTGGCTGACGCCTTGGTTGGGGGAGCCAGGCCAGGACGTTTGGAATTTTTGGAGGCCGGTGCTGGGAAAAAGCGAACAAAAGGTGCTTTTGAGGATAGAGTGGCCAGGAAAGCCCACAGCCCCAAAGTCTGGGTGGCAATGCAAGTAGTTCCCAGAGAATGAAGGAAAGAAACCGTTGTTCTGGCTGCCAGCTTGGGTGTGGGGGTCAGCTCCTGACGTTTGGAATTTTTATGGGCCGGTGCTGGAAAATGGTTAAGAAAAAAGGTGCTTTTGAGGATAGAGTGGCCAGGAAAGCCCGCACCCCAAAGTCTGGGTGGCAATGCAAGTAGTTCCCAGAGACCTTGAAAGAAAGCAAGACTTGGTCTGGCTGACGCCTTGGTTGGGGGAGCCAGGCCAGGATGTTTGGAATTTTTGGAGGCCAGTGCTGGGAAAAAGGGAACAAAAGGTGCTTTTGAGGATAGAGTGGCCAGGAAAGCCCGCAGCCCCAAAGTCTGGGTGGCAATGCAAGTAGTTCCCAGAGAATGAAGGAAAGAAACCGTTGTTCTGGCTGCCAGCTTGGGTGTGGGAGCCAGGCCAGGACGTTTGGAATTTTTATGGGCCGGTGCTGGAAAAATGTTAAGAAAAAAGGTGCTTTTGAGGATAGAGTGGCCAGGAAAGCCCGCACCCCAAAGTCTGGGTGGCAATGCAAGTAGTTCCCAGAGACCTTGAAAGAAAGCAAGACTTGGTCTGGCTGACGACTTGGTTGGGGGAGCCAGGCCAGGATGTTTGGAATTTTTGGAGGCCGGTGCTGGGAAAAGGTGAAAAAAAGGTGCTTTTGAGGATAGAGTGGCCAGGAAAGCCCGCAGCCCCAAAGTCTGGGTGGCAATGCAAGTAGTTCCCAGAGACCTTGAAAGAAAGCAAGAGTTGTTCTGGCTGCCAGCTTGGGTGTGGGATCCAGGCCAGGACGTTTGGAACTTTTGGAGGCCAGTGCTGGGAAAAAGTGAACAAAAGGTGCTTTTGAGGACAGAGTGGCCAGGAAAGCCCGCAGCCCCAAAGTCTGGGTGGCAATGCAAGTAGTTCCCAGAGACCTTGAAAGAAAGCAAGACTTGGTCTGGCTGACGCTTTGGTTGTGGGAGCCAGGCCAGGACGTTTGGAATTTTTGAGTCCGGTGCTGGGAAAAAGTGAACAAAAGGTGCTTTTGAGGATAGAGTGGCCAGGAAAGCCCGCACCCCAAAGTCTGGGTGGCAATGCAAGTAGTTCCCAGACAATGAAGGAAAGAAACCGTTGTTCTGGCTGCCAGCTTGGGTGTGGGGGTCAGCTCCTGACGTTTGGAATTTTTATGGGCCGGTGCTGGAAAGAGGTTAAGAAAAAAGGTGCTTTTGAGGATAGAGTGGCCAGGAAAGCCCGCACCCCAAAGTCTGGGTGGCAATGCAAGTAGTTCCCAGAGACCTTGAAAGAAAGCAAGACTTGGTCTGGCTGACGCCTTGGTTGTGGGAGCCAGGCCAGGATGTTTGGAATTTTTGGAGGCCGGTGCTGGGAAAAAGTGAACAAAAGGTGCTTTTGAGGATAGAGTGGCCAGGAAAGCCCACAGTCCCAAAGTCTGGGTGGCAATGCAAGTAGTTCCCAGAGACCTTGAAAGAAAGCAAGAGTTGTTCTGGCTGCCAGCTTGGGTGTGGGGGTCAGCTCCTGACGTTTGGAATTTTTATGGGCCGGTGCTGGAAAAATGTTAAGAAAAAAGGTGCTTTTGAGGATAGAGTGGCCAGGAAAGCCCGCACCCCAAAGTCTGGGTGGCAATGCAAGTAGTTCCCAGAGACCTTGAAAGAAAGCAAGAGTTGTTCTGGCTGCCAGCTTGGGTGTGGGACTCAGCTCCGGACGTTTGGCATATTGGAGGCTGGTGCTGGGACAAAGTGAACAAAAGGTGCTTTTGAGGATAGAGTGGCCAGGAAAGCCCGCAGCCCCAAAGTCTGGGTGGCAATGCAAGTAGTTCCCAGAGACCTTGAAAGAAAGCAAGAGTTGTTCTGGCTGCCAGCTTGGGTGTGGGAGCCAGGCCAGGACGTTTGGAACTTTTGGAGGCTGGTGCTGGGAAAAAGTGAACAAAAGGTGCTTTTGAGGACAGAGTGGCCAGGAAAGCCCGCAGCCCCCAAAGTCTGGGTGGCAATGCAAGTAGTTCCCAGAGAATGAAGGAAAGAAACCGTTGTTCTGGCTGCCAGCTTGGGTGTGGGAGCCAGGCCAGGACGTTTGGAATTTTTGGAGGCCAGTGCTGGGAAAAAGGGAACAAAAGGTGCTTTTGAGGATAGAGTGGCCAGGAAAGCCCGCAGCCCCAAAGTCTGGGTGGCAATGCAAGTAGTTCCCAGAGACCTTGAAAGAAAGCAAGACTTGGCCTGGCTGACGACTTGGTTGGGGGAGCCAGGCCAGGATGTTTGGAATTTTTGGAGGCCGGTGCTGGGAAAAAGTGAACAAAAGGTGCTTTTGAGGATAGAGTGGCCAGGAAAGCCCGCAGCCCCAAAGTCTGGGTGGCAATGCAAGCAGTTCCCAGAGACCTTGAAAGAAAGCAAGAGTTGTTCTGGCTGCCACCATGGGTGTGGGAGTCAGCTCCAGACGTTTGGAATTTTTATGGGTCGGTGCTGGGAAAATGGTTAAGAAAAAAGGTGCTTTTGAGGATAGAGTGGCCAGGAAAGCCCGCAGCCCCAAAGTCTGGGTGGCAATGCAAGTAGTTCCCAGAGACCTTGAAAGAAAGCAAGACTTGGTCTGGCTGACGCCTTGGTTGGGGGAGCCAGGCCAGGACGTTTGGAATTTTTGGAGGCCGGTGCTGGGAAAAAGCGAACAAAAGGTGCTTTTGAGGATAGAGTGGCCAGGAAAGCCCACAGCCCCAAAGTCTGGGTGGCAATGCAAGTAGTTCCCAGAGAATGAAGGAAAGAAACCGTTGTTCTGGCTGCCAGCTTGGGTGTGGGGGTCAGCTCCTGACGTTTGGAATTTTTATGGGCCGGTGCTGGAAAAAGGTTAAGAAAAAAGGTGCTTTTGAGGATAGAGTGGCCAGGAAAGCCCGCACCCCAAAGTCTGGGTGGCAATGCAAGTAGTTCCCAGAGACCTTGAAAGAAAGCAAGACTTGGTCTGGCTGACGCCTTTGTTGTGGGAGCCAGGCCAGGATGTTTGGAATTTTTGGAGGCCAGTGCTGGGAAAAAGGGAACAAAAGGTGCTTTTGAGGATAGAGTGGCCAGGAAAGCCCGCAGCCCCAAAGTCTGGGTGGCAATGCAAGTAGTTCCCAGAGAATGAAGGAAAGAAACCGTTGTTCTGGCTGCCAGCTTGGGTGTGGGAGCCAGGCCAGGACGTTTGGAATTTTTATGGGCCGGTGCTGGAAAAATGTTAAGAAAAAAGGTGCTTTTGAGGATAGAGTGGCCAGGAAAGCCCGCACCCCAAAGTCTGGGTGGCAATGCAAGTAGTTCCCAGAGACCTTGAAAGAAAGCAAGACTTGGTCTGGCTGACGACTTGGTTGGGGGAGCCAGGCCAGGATGTTTGGAATTTTTGGAGGCCGGTGCTGGGAAAAGGTGAAAAAAAGGTGCTTTTGAGGATAGAGTGGCCAGGAAAGCCCGCAGCCCCAAAGTCTGGGTGGCAATGCAAGTAGTTCCCAGAGACCTTGAAAGAAAGGAAGAGTTGTTCTCGCTGCCACCATGGGTGTGGGACTCAGCTCCGGACGTTTGGAATTTTTATGGGCCGGTGCTGGGGAAAAGGTTAAGAAAAAAGGTGCTTTTGAGGATAGAGTGGCCAGGAAAGCCCGCAGCCCCAAAGTCTGGGTGGCAATGCAAGTAGTTCCCAGAGACCTTGAAAGAAAGCAAGTCTTGGTCTGACTGCCAGCTTGATTGTGGGAGCCAGGCCTGGACGTTTGGAATTTTGAAGTCCGGTGCTGGGATAAAGTGAACAAAAGGTGCTTTTGAGGATAGAGTGGCCAGGAAAGCCCGCAGCCCCAAAGTCTGGGTGGCAATGCAAGTAGTTCCCAGAGACCTTGAAAGAAAGCAAGACTTGGTCTGGCTGACGCCTTGGTTGGGGGAGCCAGGCCAGGACGTTTGGAATTTTTGGAGGCCAGTGCTGGGAAAAAGTGAACAAAAGGTGCTTTTGAGGATAGAGTGGCCAGGAAAGGCCACAGCCCCAAAGTCTGGGTGGCAATGCAAGTAGTTCCCAGACAATGAAGGAAAGAAACCGTTGTTCTGGCTGCCAGCTTGGGTGTGGGGGTCAGCTCCTGACGTTTGGAATTTTTATGGGCCGGTGCTGGAAAGAGGTTAAGAAAAAAGGTGCTTTTGAGGATAGAGTGGCCAGGAAAGCCCGCACCCCAAAGTCTGGGTGGCAATGCAAGTAGTTCCCAGAGACCTTGAAAGAAAGCAAGACTTGGTCTGGCTGACGCCTTTGTTGTGGGAGCCAGGCCAGGATGTTTGGAATTTTTGGAGGCCGGTGCTGGGAAAAAGTGAACAAAAGGTGCTTTTGAGGATAGAGTGGCCAGGAAAGCCCACAGTCCCAAAGTCTGGGTGGCAATGCAAGTAGTTCCCAGAGACCTTGAAAGAAAGCAAGAGTTGTTCTGGCTGCCAGCTTGGGTGTGGGGGTCAGCTCCTGACGTTTGGAATTTTTATGGGCCGGTGCTGGAAAAATGTTAAGAAAAAAGGTGCTTTTGAGGATAGAGTGGCCAGGAAAGCCCGCACCCCAAAGTCTGGGTGGCAATGCAAGTAGTTCCCAGAGACCTTGAAAGAAAGCAAGACTTGGTCTGGCTGACGCCTTGGTTGTGGGAGCCAGGCCAGGATGTTCGGAATTTTTGGAGGCCAGTGCTGGGAAAAAGGGAACAAAAGGTGCTTTTGAGGATAGAGTGGCCAGGAAAGCCCGCAGCCCCAAAGTCTGGGTGGCAATGCAAGTAGTTCCCAGAGAATGAAGGAAAGAAACCGTTGTTCTGGCTGCCAGCTTGGGTGTGGGAGCCAGGCCGGGACGTTTGGAATTTTTATGGGCCGGTGCTGGAAAAATGTTAAGAAAAAAGGTGCTTTTGAGGATAGAGTGGCCAGGAAAGCCCGCACCCCAAAGTCTGGGTGGCAATGCAAGTAGTTCCCAGAGACCTTGAAAGAAAGCAAGAGTTGTTCTGGCTGCCACCTTGGTTGTGGGAGCCAGGCCAGGACGTTTGGAATTTTTGGAGGCCAGTGCTGGGAAAAGGTGAAAAAAAGGTGCTTTTGAGGATAGAGTGGCCAGGAAAGCCCGCAGCCCCAAAGTCTGGGTGGCAATGCAAGTAGTTCCCAGAGACCCTGAAAGAAAGGAAGAGTTGTTTTCGCTGCCACCATGGGTGTGGTACTCAGCTCCGGACGTCTGGAATTTTTATGGGCCGGTGCTGGAAAAATGTTAAGAAAAAAGGTGCTTTTGAGGATAGAGTGGCCAGGAAAGCCTGCACCCCAAAGTCTGGGTGGCAATGCAAGTAGTTCCCAGAGACCTTGAAAGAAAGCAAGACTTGGTCTGGCTGACGCCTTGGTTGTGGGAGCCAGGCCAGGATGTTTGGAATTTTTGGAGGCCAGTGCTGGGAAAAAGGGAACAAAAGGTGCTTTTGAGGATAGAGTGGCCAGGAAAGCCCGCAGCCCCAAAGTCTAGGTGGCAATGCAAGTAGTTCCCAGAGACTTGAAAGAAAGCAAGACTTGGTCTGGCTGCCAGCTTGGTTGTGGGAGCCAGGCCAGGACGTTTGGAATTTTTGGAGGCCAGTGCTGGGAAAAGGTGAAAAAAAGGTGCTTTTGAGGATAGAGTGGCCAGGAAAGCCCGCAGCCCCAAAGTCTGGGTGGCAATGCAAGTAGTTCCCAGAGACCTTGAAAGAAAACAAGAGTTGTTCTCGCTGCCACCATGGGTGTGGGAGTCAGCTCTGGACGTTTGGAATTTTTATGGGCCGGTGCTGGGGAAAAGGTTAAGAAAAAAGGTGCTTTTAAGGATAGAGTGGCCAGGAAAGCCCACAGCCCCAAAGTCTGGGTGGCAATGCAAGTAGTTCCCAGAGACCTTGAAAAAAAGCAAGTCTTGGTCTGGCTGCCAGCTTGGTTGTGGGAGCCAGGCCAGGACGTTTGGAATTTTGAAGTCCGGTGCTGGGACAAAGTGAACAAAAGGTGCTTTTGAGGATAGAGTGGCCAGGAAAGCCCGCAGCCCCAAAGTCTGGGTGGCAATGCAAGTAGTTCCCAGAGACCTTGAAAGAAAGCAAGAGTTGTTCTCGCTGCCACCATGGGTGTGGGACTCAGCTCCGGACGTTTGGGATTTTTATGGGCCGGTGCTGGGAAAAAGGTTAAGAAAAAAGGTGCTTTTGAGGATAGAGTGGCCAGGAAAGCCCGCAGCCCCAAAGTCTGGGTGGCAATGCAAGCAGTTCCCAGAGACCTTGAAAGAAAGCAAGACTTGGTCTGGCTGACGCCTTGGTTGGGGGAGCCAGGCCAGGATGTTTGGAATTTTTGGAGGCCAGTGCTGGGAAAAGGTGAAAAAAAGGTGCTTTTGAGGATAGAGTGGCCAGGAAAGCCCGCAGCCCCAAAGTCTGGGTGGCAATGCAAGTAGTTCCCAGAGACCCTGAAAGAAAGGAAGAGTTGTTTTCGCTGCCACCATGGGTGTGGTACTCAGCTCCGGACGTCTGGAATTTTTATGGGCCGGTGCTGGGGAAAAGGTTAAGAAAAAAGGTGCTTTTGAGGATAGAGTGGCCAGGAAAGCCCGCAGCCCCAAAGTCTGGGTGGCAATGCAAGTAGTTCCCAGAGACCTTGAAAGAAAGCAAGTCTTGGTCTGACTGCCAGCTTGATTGTGGGAGCCAGGCCTGGACGTTTGGAATTTTGAAGTCCGGTGCTGGGACAAAGTGAACAAAGGGTGCTTTTGAGGATAGAGTGGCCAGGAAAGCCCGCAGCCCCAAAGTCTGGGTGGCAATGCAAGTAGTTCCCAGAGACCTTGAAGGAAAGCAAGGCTTGGTCTGGCTGACGCCTTGGTTAGGGGAGCCAGGCCAGGATGTTTGGAATTTTTGGAGGCCGGTGCTGGGAAAAAGTGAACAAAAGGTGCTTTTGAGGATAGAGTGGCCAGGAAAGCCCACAGCCCCAAAGTCTGGGTGGCAATGCAAGTAGTTCCCAGAGACCTTGAAAGAAAGCAAGAGTTGTTCTGGCTGCCACCATGGGTGTGGGACTCAGCTCTGGACGTTTGGAATTTTTATGGGCCGGTGCTGGAAAAATGTTAAGAAAAAAGGTGCTTTTGAGGATAGAGTGGCCAGGAAAGCCCACAGCCCCAAAGTCTGGGTGGCAATGCAAGTAGTTCCCAGAGACCTTGAAAGAAAGCAAGACTTGGTCTGGCTGACGCCTTGGTTGTGGGAGCCAGGCCAGGATGTTTGGAATTTTTGGAGGCCAGTGCTGGGAAAAAGGGAACAAAAGGTGCTTTTGAGGATAGAGTGGCCAGGAAAGCCCGCAGCCCCAAAGTCTGGGTGGCAATGCAAGTAGTTCCCAGAGACCTTGAAAAAAAGCAAGTCTTGGTCTGGCTGCCAGCTTGGTTGTGGGAGCCAGGCCAGGACGTTTGGAATTTTGAAGTCCGGTGCTGGGACAAAGTGAACAAAAGGTGCTTTTGAGGATAGAGTGGCCAGGAAAGCCCGCAGTCCCAAAGTCTGGGTGGCAATGCAAGTAGTTCCCAGAGACCTTGAAAGAAAGCAAGAGTTGTTCTCGCTGCCAGCTTGGGTGTGGGACTCAGCTCCGGACGTTTGGGATTTTTATGGGCCGGTGCTGGGAAAAAGGTTAAGAAAAAAGGTGCTTTTGAGGATAGAGTGGCCAGGAAAGCCCGCAGCCCCAAAGTCTGGGTGGCAATGCAAGCAGTTCCCAGAGACCTTGAAAGAAAGCAAGACTTGGTCTGGCTGACGCCTTGGTTGTGGGAGCCAGGCCAGGATGTTTGGAATTTTTGGAGGCCGGTGCTGGGAAAAAGGGAACAAAAGGTGCTTTTGAGGATAGAGTGGCCAGGAAAGCCCACAGCCCCAAAGTCTGGGTGGCAATGCAAGTAGTTCCCAGAGACCTTGAAAGAAAGCAAGAGTTGTTCTGGCTGCCAGCTTGGTTGTGGGAGCCAGGCCAGGACGTTTGGAATTTTTGGAGGCCTGTGCTGGGAAAAAGTGAACAAAAGGTGCTTTTGAGGATAGAGTGGCCAGGAAAGCCCGCAGCCCCAAAGTCTGGGTGGCAATGCAAGTAGTTCCCAGAGGCGTTCATAAAAAGCTAGAGTTGTTCTGGCTGCCAGCTTGGTTGGGGGAGCCAGGCCAGGACGTTTGGAATTTTTGGAGGCCAGTGCTGGGAAAAAGTGAACGAAAGGTGCTTTTGAGGATAGAGTGGCCAGGAAAGCCCGCAGCCCCAAAGTCTGGGTGGCAATGCAAGTAGTTCCCAGAGACCTTGAAAGAAAGCAAGAGTTGTTCTGGCTGCCACCATGGGTGTGGGAGTCAGCTCCGGACGTTTGGAATTTTTATGGGCCGGTGCTGGGAAAATGGTTAAGAAAAAAGGTGCTTTTGAGGATAGAGTGGCCAGGAAAGCCTGCAGCCCCAAAGTCTGGGTGGCAATGCAAGTAGTTCCCAGAGAATGAAGGAAAGAAACCGTTGTTCTGGCTGCCAGCTTGGGTGTGGGGGTCAGCTCCTGACGTTTGGAATTTTTATGGGCCGGTGCTGGAAAAATGTTAAGAAAAAAGGTGCTTTTGAGGATAGAGTGGCCAGGAAAGCCCGCACCCCAAAGTCTGGGTGGCAATGCAAGTAGTTCCCAGAGACCTTGAAAGAAAGCAAGACTTGGTCTGGCTGACGCCTTGGTTGGGGGAGCCAGGCCAGGATGTTTGGAATTTTTGGAGGCCGGTGCTGGGAAAAAGTGAACAAAAGGTGCTTTTGAGGATAGAGTGGCCAGGAAAGCCCACAGCCCCAAAGTCTGGGTGGCAATGCAAGTAGTTCCCAGAGACCTTGAAAGAAAGCAAGAGTTGTTCTGGCTGCCACCATGGGTGTGGGACTCAGCTCTGGACGTTTGGAATTTTTATGGGCCGGTGCTGGCAAAATGTTAAGAAAAAAGGTGCTTTTGAGGATAGAGTGGCCAGGAAAGCCCACAGCCCCAAAGTCTGGGTGGCAATGCAAGTAGTTCCCAGAGACCTTGAAAGAAAGCAAGACTTGGTCTGGCTGACGCCTTGGTTGTGGGAGCCAGGCCAGGACGTTTGGAATTTTTGGAGGCCTGTGCTGGGAAAAAGTGAACAAAAGGTGCTTTTGAGGATAGAGTGGCCAGGAAAGCCCGCAGCCCCAAAGTCTGGGTGGCAATGCAAGTAGTTCCCAGAGGCGTTCATAAAAAGCTAGAGTTGTTCTGGCTGCCAGCTTGGTTGTGGGAGCCAGGCCAGGACGTTTGGAATTTTTGGAGGCCAGTGCTGGGAAATAGTGAACAAAAGGTGCTTTTGAGGATAGAGTGGCCAGGAAAGCCCGCAGCCCCAAAGTCTGGGTGGCAATGCAAGTAGTTCCCAGAGACCTTGAAAGAAAGCAAGAGTTGTTCTGGCTGCCACCATGGGTGTGGGAGTCAGCTCCGGACGTTTGGAATTTTTATGGGCCGGTGCTGGGAAAATGGTTAAGAAAAAAGGTGCTTTTGAGGATAGAGTGGCCAGGAAAGCCCGCAGCCCCAAAGTCTGGGTGGCAATGCAAGTAGTTCCCAGAGACCTTGAAAGAAAGCAAGACTTGGTCTGGCTGACGCCTTGGTTGGGGGAGCCAGGCCAGGACGTTTGGAATTTTTGGAGGCCGGTGCTGGGAAAAAGCGAACAAAAGGTGCTTTTGAGGATAGAGTGGCCAGGAAAGCCCGCAGCCCCAAAGTCTGGGTGGCAATGCAAGTAGTTCCCAGAGAATGAAGGAAAGAAACCGTTGTTCTGGCTGCCAGCTTGGGTGTGGGGGTCAGCTCCTGACGTTTGGAATTTTTATGGGCCGGTGCTGGAAAAATGTTAAGAAAAAAGGTGCTTTTGAGGATAGAGTGGCCAGGAAAGCCCGCACCCCAAAGTCTGGGTGGCAATGCAAGTAGTTCCCAGAGACCTTGAAAGAAAGCAAGACTTGGTCTGGCTGACGCCTTGGTTGGGGGAGCCAGGCCAGGATGTTTGGAATTTTTGGAGGCCAGTGCTGGGAAAAAGTGAACAAAAGGTGCTTTTGAGGATAGAGTGGCCAGGAAAGCCCGCAGCCCCAAAGTCTGGGTGGCAATGCAAGTAGTTCCCAGAGACCTTGAAAGAAAGCAAGTCTTGGTCTGGCTGCCAGCTTGGTTGTGGGAGCCAGGCCAGGACGTTTGGAATTTTGAAGTCCGGTGCTGGGAAAAAGTGAACAAAAGGTGCTTTTGAGGATAGAGTGGCCAGGAAAGCCCGCAGCCCCAAAGTCTGGGTGGCAATGCAAGTAGTTCCCAGAGACTTGAAAGAAAGCAAGACTTGGTCTGGCTGCCAGCTTGGTTGTGGGAGCCAGGCCAGGACGTTTGGAATTTTTGGAGGCCAGTGCTGGGAAAAGGTGAACAAAAGGTGCTTTTGAGGATAGAGTGGCCAGGAAAGCCCGCAGCCCCAAAGTCTGGGTGGCAATGCAAGTAGTTCCCAGAGACCTTGAAAGAAAGCAAGACTTGGTCTGGCTGACGACTTGGTTGGGGGAGCCAGGCCAGGATGTTTGGAATTTTTGGAGGCCGGTGCTGGGAAAAAGTGAACGAAAGGTGCTTTTGAGGATAGAGTGGCCAGGAAAGCCCGCAGCCCCAAAGTCTGGGTGGCAATGCAAGTAGTTCCCAGAGACCTTGAAAGAAAGCAAGACTTGGTCTGGCTGACGCCTTGGTTGGGGGAGCCAGGCCAGGACGTTTGGAATTTTTGGAGGCCGGTGCTGGGAAAAAGCGAACAAAAGGTGCTTTTGAGGATAGAGTGGCCAGGAAAGCCCACAGCCCCAAAGTCTGGGTGGCAATGCAAGTAGTTCCCAGAGAATGAAGGAAAGAAACCGTTGTTCTGGCTGCCAGCTTGGGTGTGGGGGTCAGCTCCTGACGTTTGGAATTTTTATGGGCCGGTGCTGGAAAAATGTTAAGAAAAAAGGTGCTTTTGAGGATAGAGTGGCCAGGAAAGCCCGCACCCCAAAGTCTGGGTGGCAATGCAAGTAGTTCCCAGAGACCTTGAAAGAAAGCAAGACTTGGTCTGGCTGACGCCTTGGTTGGGGGAGCCAGGCCAGGATGTTCGGAATTTTTGGAGGCCAGTGCTGGGAAAAAGTGAACAAAAGGTGCTTTTGAGGATAGAGTGGCCAGGAAAGCCCGCAGCCCCAAAGTCTGGGTGGCAATGCAAGTAGTTCCCAGAGACTTGAAAGAAAGCAAGAGTTGTTCTGGCTGCCACCTTGGTTGTGGGAGCCAGGCCAGGACGTTTGGAATTTTTGGAGGCCAGTGCTGGGAAAAGGTGAAAAAAAGGTGCTTTTGAGGATAGAGTGGCCAGGAAAGCCCGCAGCCCCAAAGTCTGGGTGGCAATGCAAGTAGTTCCCAGAGACCTTGAAAGAAAACAAGAGTTGTTCTCGCTGCCACCATGGGTGTGGGAGTCAGCTCCGGACGTTTGGAATTTTTATGGGCCGGTGCTGGGGAAAAGGTTAAGAAAAAAGGTGCTTTTGAGGATAGAGTGGCCAGGAAAGCCCGCAGCCCCAAAGTCTGGGTGGCAATGCAAGTAGTTCCCAGAGACCTTGAAAGAAAGCAAGTCTTGGTCTGGCTGCCAGCTTGGTTGTGGGAGCCAGGCCAGGACGTTTGGAATTTTGAAGTCCGGTGCTGGGAAAAAGTGAACAAAAGGTGCTTTTGAGGATAGAGTGGCCAGGAAAGCCCGCAGCCCCAAAGTCTGGGTGGCAATGCAAGTAGTTCCCAGAGAATGAAGGAAAGAAACCGTTGTTCTGGCTGCCAGCTTGGGTGTGGGGGTCAGCTCCTGACGTTTGGAATTTTTATGGGCCGGTGCTGGGAAATAGGGAACAAAAGGTGCTTTTGAGGATAGAGTGGCCAGGAAAGCCCGCAGCCCCAAAGTCTGGGTGGCAATGCAAGTAGTTCCCAGAGACCTTGAAAGAAAGCAAGAGTTGTTCTGGCTGCCACCTTGGTTGTGGGAGCCAGGCCAGGACGTTTGGAATTTTTGGAGTCCGGTGCTGGGAAAAAGTGAACAAAAGGTGCTTTTGAGGATAGAGTGGCCAGGAAAGCCCGCAGCCCCAAAGTCTGGGTGGCAATGCAAGTAGTTCCCAGAGGCGTTCATAAAAAGCTAGAGTTGTTCTGGCTGCCAGCTTGGTTGGGGGAGCCAGGCCAGGACGTTTGGAATTTTTGGAGGCCAGTGCTGGGAAAAAGTGAACAAAAGGTGCTTTTGAGGATAGAGTGGCCAGGAAAGCCCGCAGCCCCAAAGTCTGGGTGGCAATGCAAGTAGTTCCCAGAGACCTTGAAAGAAAGCAAGACTTGGTCTGGCTGACGACTTGGTTGGGGGAGCCAGGCCAGGATGTTTGGAATTTTTGGAGGCCGGTGCTGGGAAAAAGTGAACAAAAGGTGCTTTTGAGGATAGAGTGGCCAGGAAAGCCCGCAGCCCCAAAGTCTGGGTGGCAATGCAAGTAGTTCCCAGAGACCTTGAAAGAAAGCAAGAGTTGTTCTGGCTGCCACCATGGGTGTGGGAGTCACCTCCGGACGTTTGGAATTTTTATGGGCCGGTGCTGGGAAAATGGTTAAGAAAAAAGGTGCTTTTGAGGATAGAGTGGCCAGGAAAGCCCGCAGCCCCAAAGTCTGGGTGGCAATGCAAGTAGTTCCCAGAGACCTTGAAAGAAAGCAAGACTTGGTCTGGCTGACGCCTTGGTTGGGGGAGCCAGGCCAGGATGTTCGGAATTTTTGGAGGCCAGTGCTGGGAAAAAGTGAACAAAAGGTGCTTTTGAGGATAGAGTGGCCAGGAAAGCCCGCAGCCCCAAAGTCTGGGTGGCAATGCAAGTAGTTCCCAGAGACTTGAAAGAAAGCAAGAGTTGTTCTGGCTGCCACCTTGGTTGTGGGAGCCAGGCCAGGACGTTTGGAATTTTTGGAGGCCAGTGCTGGGAAAAGGTGAACAAAAGGTGCTTTTGAGGATAGAGTGGCCAGGAAAGCCCGCAGCCCCAAAGTCTGGGTGGCAATGCAAGTAGTTCCCAGAGACCTTGAAAGAAAACAAGAGTTGTTCTCGCTGCCACCATGGGTGTGGGAGTCACCTCCGGACGTTTGGAATTTTTATGGGCCGGTGCTGGGGAAAAGGTTAAGAAAAAAGGTGCTTTTGAGGATAGAGTGGCCAGGAAAGCCCGCAGCCCCAAAGTCTGGGTGGCAATGAAAGTAGTTCCCAGAGACTTGAAAGAAAGCAAGAGTTGTTCTGGCTGCCACCTTGGTTGTGGGAGCCAGGCCAGGACGTTTGGAATTTTGAAGTCCGGTGCTGGGAAAAAGTGAACAAAAGGTGCTTTTGAGGATAGAGTGGCCAGGAAAGCCCGCAGCCCCAAAGTCTGGGTGGCAATGCAAGTAGTTCCCAGAGAATGAAGGAAAGAAACCGTTGTTCTGGCTGCCAGCTTGGGTGTGGGAGCCAGGCCAGGATGTTTGGAATTTTTGGAGGCCGGTGCTGGGAAATAGGGAACAAAAGGTGCTTTTGAGGATAGAGTGGCCAGGAAAGCCCACAGCCCCAAAGTCTGGGTGGCAATGCAAGTAGTTCCCAGAGACCTTGAAAGAAAGCAAGAGTTGTTCTGGCTGCCAGCTTGGTTGTGGGAGCCAGGCCAGGACGTTTGGAATTTTTGGAGGCCTGTGCTGGGAAAAAGTGAACAAAAGGTGCTTTTGAGGATAGAGTGGCCAGGAAAGCCCACAGCCCCAAAGTCTGGGTGGCAATGCAAGTAGTTCCCAGAGGCGTTCATAAAAAGCTAGAGTTGTTCTGGCTGCCAGCTTGGTTGGGGGAGCCAGGCCAGGACGTTTGGAATTTTTGGAGGCCAGTGCTGGGAAAAAGTGAACAAAAGGTGCTTTTGAGGATAGAGTGGCCAGGAAAGCCCGCAGCCCCAAAGTCTGGGTGGCAATGCAAGTAGTTCCCAGAGACCTTGAAAGAAAGCAAGACTTGGTCTGGCTGACGACTTGGTTGGGGGAGCCAGGCCAGGATGTTTGGAATTTTTGGAGGCCGGTGCTGGGAAAAAGTGAACGAAAGGTGCTTTTGAGGATAGAGTGGCCAGGAAAGCCCGCAGCCCCAAAGTCTGGGTGGCAATGCAAGTAGTTCCCAGAGGCGTTCATAAAAAGCAAGAGTTGTTCTGGCTGCCAGCTTGGTTGTGGGAGCCAGGCCAGGACGTTTGGAATTTTTGGAGGCCGGTGCTGGGAAAATTGAACAAAAGGTGCTTTTGAGGATAGAGTGGCCAGGAAAGCCCACAGCCCCAAAGTCTGGGTGGCAATGCAAGTAGTTCCCAGAGACTTTGAAAGAAAGCAAGAGTTGTTCTCGCTGCCACCATGGGTGTGGGACTCAGCTCCGGACGTTTGGAATTTTTATGGGCCGGTGCTGGGGAAAAGGTTAAGAAAAAAGGTGCTTTTGAGGATAGAGTGGCCAGGAAAGCCCGCAGCCCCAAAGTCTGGGTGGCAATGCAAGTAGTTCCCAGAGACCTTGAAAGAAAGCAAGTCTTGGTCTGGCTGCCAGCTTGGTTGTGGGAGCCAGGCCAGGACGTTTGGAATTTTGAAGTCCGGTGCTGGGAAAAAGTGAACAAAAGGTGCTTTTGAGGATAGAGTGGCCAGGAAAGCCCGCAGCCCCAAAGTCTGGGTGGCAATGCAAGTAGTTCCCAGAGAATGAAGGAAAGAAACCGTTGTTCTGGCTGCCAGCTTGGGTGTGGGAGCCAGGCCAGGATGTTTGGAATTTTTGGAGGCCGGTGCTGGGAAATAGGGAACAAAAGGTGCTTTTGAGGATAGAGTGGCCAGGAAAGCCCACAGCCCCAAAGTCTGGGTGGCAATGCAAGTAGTTCCCAGAGACCTTGAAAGAAAGCAAGAGTTGTTCTGGCTGACAGCTTGGTTGTGGGAGCCAGGCCAGGACGTTTGGAATTTTTGGAGGCCTGTGCTGGGAAAAAGTGAACAAAAGGTGCTTTTGAGGATAGAGTGGCCAGGAAAGCCCGCAGCCCCAAAGTCTGGGTGGCAATGCAAGTAGTTCCCAGAGGCGTTCATAAAAAGCTAGAGTTGTTCTGGCTGCCAGCTTGGTTGTGGGAGCCAGGCCAGGACGTTTGGAATTTTTGGAGGCCAGTGCTGGGAAAAAGTGAACAAAAGGTGCTTTTGAGGATAGAGTGGCCAGGAAAGCCCGCAGCCCCAAAGTCTGGGTGGCAATGCAAGTAGTTCCCAGAGACCTTGAAAGAAAGCAAGACTTGGTCTGGCTGACGACTTGGTTGTGGGAGCCAGGCCAGGATGTTTGGAATTTTTGGAGGCCGGTGCTGGGAAAAAGTGAACGAAAGGTGCTTTTGAGGATAGAGTGGCCAGGAAAGCCCGCAGCCCCAAAGTCTGGGTGGCAATGCAAGTAGTTCCCAGAGACCTTGAAAGAAAGCAAGAGTTGTTCTGGCTGCCACCATGGGTGTGGGAGTCAGCTCCGGACGTTTGGAATTTTTATGGGCCGGTGCTGGGAAAATGGTTAAGAAAAAAGGTGCTTTTGAGGATAGAGTGGCCAGGAAAGCCCGCAGCCCCAAAGTCTGGGTGGCAATGCAAGTAGTTCCCAGAGACCTTGAAAGAAAGCAAGACTTGGTCTGGCTGACGCCTTGGTTGGGGGAGCCAGGCCAGGATGTTTGGAATTTTTGGAGGCCGGTGCTGGGAAAAAGTGAACGAAAGGTGCTTTTGAGGATAGAGTGGCCAGGAAAGCCCGCAGCCCCAAAGTCTGGGTGGCAATGCAAGTAGTTCCCAGAGACTTGAAAGAAAGCAAGAGTTGTTCAGGCTGCCACCTTGGTTGTGGGAGCCAGGCCAGGACGTTTGGAATTTTTGGAGGCCAGTGCTGGGAAAAAGGGAACAAAAGGTTTTTTTGAGGATAGAGTGGCCAGGAAAGCCCGCAGCCCCAAAGTCTGGGTGGCAATGCAAGTAGTTCCCAGAGACCTTGAAAGAAAACAAGAGTTGTTCTCGCTGCCACCATGGGTGTGGGACTCAGCTCCGGACGTTTGGAATTTTTATGGGCCGGTGCTGGGGAAAAGGTTAAGAAAAAAAGGTGCTTTTGAGGATAGAGTGGCCAGGAAAGCCCGCAGCCCCAAAGTCTGGGTGGCAATGCAAGTAGTTCCCAGAGACCTTGAAAGAAAGCAAGTCTTGGTCTGGCTGCCAGCTTGGTTGTGGGAGCCAGGCCAGGACGTTTGGAATTTTGAAGTCCGGTGCTGGGATAAAGTGAACAAAAGGTGCTTTTGAGGATAGAGTGGCCAGGAAAGCCCGCAGCCCCAAAGTCTGGGTGGCAATGCAAGTAGTTCCCAGAGACCTTGAAAGAAAGCAAGTCTTGGTCTGGCTGCCAGCTTGGTTGTGGGAGCCAGGCCAGGACGTTTGGAATTTTGAAGTCCGGTGCTGGGATAAAGTGAACAAAAGGTGCTTTTGAGGATAGAGTGGCCAGGAAAGCCCGCAGCCCCAAAGTCTGGGTGGCAATGCAAGTAGTTCCCAGAGAATGAAGGAAAGAAACCGTTGTTCTGGCTGCCAGCTTGGGTGTGGGAGCCAGGCCAGGACGTTTGGAATTTTTATGGGACGGTGCTGGAAAAATGTTAAGAAAAAAGGTGCTTTTGAGGATAGAGTGGCCAGGAAAGCCCGCACCCCAAAGTCTGGGTGGCAATGCAAGTAGTTCCCAGAGACCTTGAAAGAAAGCAAGACTTGGTCTGGCTGACGACTTGGTTGGGGGAGCCAGGCCAGGATGTTTGGAATTTTTGGAGGCCGGTGCTGGGAAAAAGTGAACGAAAGGTGCTTTTGAGGATAGAGTGGCCAGGAAAGCCCGCAGCCCCAAAGTCTGGGTGGCAATGCAAGTAGTTCCCAGAGACCTTGAAAGAAAGCAAGAGTTGTTCTCGCTGCCACCATGGGTGTGGGAGTCAGCTCCGGACGTTTGGAATTTTTATGGGCCGGTGCTGGGGAAAAGGTTAAGAAAAAAGGTGCTTTTGAGGATAGAGTGGCCAGGAAAGCCCGCAGCCCCAAAGTCTGGGTGGCAATGCAAGTAGTTCCCAGAGGCGTTCATAAAAAGCAAGAGTTGTTCTGGCTGCCAGCTTGGTTGTGGGAGCCAGGCCAGGACGTTTGGAATTTTTGGAGGCCAGTGCTGGGAAAAGGTGAAAAAAAGGTGCTTTTGAGGATAGAGTGGCCAGGAAAGCCCGCAGCCCCAAAGTCTGGGTGGCAATGCAAGTAGTTCCCAGAGACCTTGAAAGAAAACAAGAGTTGTTCTCGCTGCCACCATGGGTGTGGGACTCAGCTCCGGACGTTTGGAATTTTTATGGGCCGGTGCTGGGGAAAAGGTTAAGAAAAAAAGGTGCTTTTGAGGATAGAGTGGCCAGGAAAGCCCGCAGCCCAAAAGTCTGGGTGGCAATGCAAGTAGTTCCCAGAGACCTTGAAAGAAAGCAAGTCTTGGTCTGGCTGCCAGCTTGGTTGTGGGAGCCAGGCCAGGACGTTTGGAATTTTGAAGTCCGGTGCTGGGATAAAGTGAACAAAAGGTGCTTTTGAGGATAGAGTGGCCAGGAAAGCCCGCAGCCCCAAAGTCTGGGTGGCAATGCAAGTAGTTCCCAGAGAATGAAGGAAAGAAACCGTTGTTCTGGCTGCCAGCTTGGGTGTGGGAGCCAGGCCAGGACGTTTGGAATTTTTATGGGCCGGTGCTGGAAAAATGTTAAGAAAAAAGGTGCTTTTAAGGATAGAGTGGCCAGGAAAGCCCGCACCCCAAAGTCTGGGTGGCAATGCAAGTAGTTCCCAGAGACCTTGAAAGAAAGCAAGACTTGGTCTGGCTGACGACTTGGTTGGGGGAGCCAGGCCAGGATGTTTGGAATTTTTGGAGGCCGGTGCTGGGAAAAAGTGAACGAAAGGTGCTTTTGAGGATAGAGTGGCCAGGAAAGCCCGCAGCCCCAAAGTCTGGGTGGCAATGCAAGTAGTTCCCAGAGACCTTGAAAGAAAGCAAGAGTTGTTCTGGCTGCCACCATGGGTGTGGGAGTCACCTCCGGACGTTTGGAATTTTTATGGGCCGGTGCTGGGAAAATGGTTAAGAAAAAAGGTGCTTTTGAGGATAGAGTGGCCAGGAAAGCCCGCAGCCCCAAAGTCTGGGTGGCAATGCAAGTAGTTCCCAGAGACCTTGAAAGAAAGCAAGACTTGGTCTGGCTGACGCCTTGGTTGGGGGAGCCAGGCCAGGATGTTCGGAATTTTTGGAGGCCGGTGCTGGGAAAAAGTGAACAAAAGGTGCTTTTGAGGATAGAGTGGCCAGGAAAGCCCGCAGCCCCAAAGTCTGGGTGGCAATGCAAGTAGTTCCCAGAGACCTTGAAAGAAAGCAAGAGTTGTTCTGGCTGCCACCTTGGTTGTGGGAGCCAGGCCAGGACGTTTGGAATTTTTGGAGGCCAGTGCTGGGAAAAAGGGAACAAAAGGTTTTATTGAGGATAGAGTGGCCAGGAAAGCCCGCAGCCCCAAAGTCTGGGTGGCAATGCAAGTAGTTCCCAGAGGCGTTCATAAAAAGCAAGAGTTGTTCTGGCTGCCAGCTTGGTTGTGGGAGCCAGGCCAGGACGTTTGGAATTTTTGGAGGCCGGTGCTGGGAAAATTGAACAAAAGGTGCTTTTGAGGATAGAGTGGCCAGGAAAGCCCACAGCCCCAAAGTCTGGGTGGCAATGCAAGTAGTTCCCAGAGACTTTGAAAGAAAGCAAGAGTTGTTCTGGCTGCCACCATGGGTGTGGGACTCAGCTCCGGACGTTTGGAATTTTTATGGGCCGGTGCTGGGGAAAAGGTTAAGAAAAAAGGTGCTTTTGAGGATAGAGTGGCCAGGAAAGCCCGCAGCCCCAAAGTCTGGGTGGCAATGCAAGTAGTTCCCAGAGACCTTGAAAGAAAGCAAGTCTTGGTCTGGCTGCCAGCTTGGTTGTGGGAGCCAGGCCAGGACGTTTGGAATTTTGAAGTCCGGTGCTGGGAAAAAGTGAACAAAAGGTGCTTTTGAGGATAGAGTGGCCAGGAAAGCCCGCAGCCCCAAAGTCTGGGTGGCAATGCAAGTAGTTCCCAGAGAATGAAGGAAAGAAACCGTTGTTCTGGCTGCCAGCTTGGGTGTGGGAGCCAGGCCAGGATGTTTGGAATTTTTGGAGGCCGGTGCTGGGAAATAGGGAACAAAAGGTGCTTTTGAGGATAGAGTGGCCAGGAAAGCCCACAGCCCCAAAGTCTGGGTGGCAATGCAAGTAGTTCCCAGAGACCTTGAAAGAAAGCAAGAGTTGTTCTGGCTGCCAGCTTGGTTGTGGGAGCCAGGCCAGGACGTTTGGAATTTTTGGAGGCCTGTGCTGGGAAAAAGTGAACAAAAGGTGCTTTTGAGGATAGAGTGGCCAGGAAAGCCCACAGCCCCAAAGTCTGGGTGGCAATGCAAGTAGTTCCCAGAGGCGTTCATAAAAAGCTAGAGTTGTTCTGGCTGCCAGCTTGGTTGGGGGAGCCAGGCCAGGACGTTTGGAATTTTTGGAGGCCAGTGCTGGGAAAAAGTGAACAAAAGGTGCTTTTGAGGATAGAGTGGCCAGGAAAGCCCGCAGCCCCAAAGTCTGGGTGGCAATGCAAGTAGTTCCCAGAGACCTTGAAAGAAAGCAAGACTTGGTCTGGCTGACGACTTGGTTGGGGGAGCCAGGCCAGGATGTTTGGAATTTTTGGAGGCCGGTGCTGGGAAAAAGTGAACGAAAGGTGCTTTTGAGGATAGAGTGGCCAGGAAAGCCCGCAGCCCCAAAGTCTGGGTGGCAATGCAAGTAGTTCCCAGAGGCGTTCATAAAAAGCAAGAGTTGTTCTGGCTGCCAGCTTGGTTGTGGGAGCCAGGCCAGGACGTTTGGAATTTTTGGAGGCCGGTGCTGGGAAAATTGAACAAAAGGTGCTTTTGAGGATAGAGTGGCCAGGAAAGCCCACAGCCCCAAAGTCTGGGTGGCAATGCAAGTAGTTCCCAGAGACTTTGAAAGAAAGCAAGAGTTGTTCTCGCTGCCACCATGGGTGTGGGACTCAGCTCCGGACGTTTGGAATTTTTATGGGCCGGTGCTGGGGAAAAGGTTAAGAAAAAAGGTGCTTTTGAGGATAGAGTGGCCAGGAAAGCCCGCAGCCCCAAAGTCTGGGTGGCAATGCAAGTAGTTCCCAGAGACCTTGAAAGAAAGCAAGTCTTGGTCTGGCTGCCAGCTTGGTTGTGGGAGCCAGGCCAGGACGTTTGGAATTTTGAAGTCCGGTGCTGGGAAAAAGTGAACAAAAGGTGCTTTTGAGGATAGAGTGGCCAGGAAAGCCCGCAGCCCCAAAGTCTGGGTGGCAATGCAAGTAGTTCCCAGAGAATGAAGGAAAGAAACCGTTGTTCTGGCTGCCAGCTTGGGTGTGGGAGCCAGGCCAGGATGTTTGGAATTTTTGGAGGCCGGTGCTGGGAAATAGGGAACAAAAGGTGCTTTTGAGGATAGAGTGGCCAGGAAAGCCCACAGCCCCAAAGTCTGGGTGGCAATGCAAGTAGTTCCCAGAGACCTTGAAAGAAAGCAAGAGTTGTTCTGGCTGACAGCTTGGTTGTGGGAGCCAGGCCAGGACGTTTGGAATTTTTGGAGGCCTGTGCTGGGAAAAAGTGAACAAAAGGTGCTTTTGAGGATAGAGTGGCCAGGAAAGCCCGCAGCCCCAAAGTCTGGGTGGCAATGCAAGTAGTTCCCAGAGGCGTTCATAAAAAGCTAGAGTTGTTCTGGCTGCCAGCTTGGTTGTGGGAGCCAGGCCAGGACGTTTGGAATTTTTGGAGGCCAGTGCTGGGAAAAAGTGAACAAAAGGTGCTTTTGAGGATAGAGTGGCCAGGAAAGCCCGCAGCCCCAAAGTCTGGGTGGCAATGCAAGTAGTTCCCAGAGACCTTGAAAGAAAGCAAGACTTGGTCTGGCTGACGACTTGGTTGTGGGAGCCAGGCCAGGATGTTTGGAATTTTTGGAGGCCGGTGCTGGGAAAAAGTGAACGAAAGGTGCTTTTGAGGATAGAGTGGCCAGGAAAGCCCGCAGCCCCAAAGTCTGGGTGGCAATGCAAGTAGTTCCCAGAGACCTTGAAAGAAAGCAAGAGTTGTTCTGGCTGCCACCATGGGTGTGGGAGTCAGCTCCGGACGTTTGGAATTTTTATGGGCCGGTGCTGGGAAAATGGTTAAGAAAAAAGGTGCTTTTGAGGATAGAGTGGCCAGGAAAGCCCGCAGCCCCAAAGTCTGGGTGGCAATGCAAGTAGTTCCCAGAGACCTTGAAAGAAAGCAAGACTTGGTCTGGCTGACGCCTTGGTTGGGGGAGCCAGGCCAGGATGTTTGGAATTTTTGGAGGCCGGTGCTGGGAAAAAGTGAACGAAAGGTGCTTTTGAGGATAGAGTGGCCAGGAAAGCCCGCAGCCCCAAAGTCTGGGTGGCAATGCAAGTAGTTCCCAGAGACTTGAAAGAAAGCAAGAGTTGTTCAGGCTGCCACCTTGGTTGTGGGAGCCAGGCCAGGACGTTTGGAATTTTTGGAGGCCAGTGCTGGGAAAAAGGGAACAAAAGGTTTTTTTGAGGATAGAGTGGCCAGGAAAGCCCGCAGCCCCAAAGTCTGGGTGGCAATGCAAGTAGTTCCCAGAGACCTTGAAAGAAAACAAGAGTTGTTCTCGCTGCCACCATGGGTGTGGGACTCAGCTCCGGACGTTTGGAATTTTTATGGGCCGGTGCTGGGGAAAAGGTTAAGAAAAAAAGGTGCTTTTGAGGATAGAGTGGCCAGGAAAGCCCGCAGCCCCAAAGTCTGGGTGGCAATGCAAGTAGTTCCCAGAGACCTTGAAAGAAAGCAAGTCTTGGTCTGGCTGCCAGCTTGGTTGTGGGAGCCAGGCCAGGACGTTTGGAATTTTGAAGTCCGGTGCTGGGATAAAGTGAACAAAAGGTGCTTTTGAGGATAGAGTGGCCAGGAAAGCCCGCAGCCCCAAAGTCTGGGTGGCAATGCAAGTAGTTCCCAGAGACCTTGAAAGAAAGCAAGTCTTGGTCTGGCTGCCAGCTTGGTTGTGGGAGCCAGGCCAGGACGTTTGGAATTTTGAAGTCCGGTGCTGGGATAAAGTGAACAAAAGGTGCTTTTGAGGATAGAGTGGCCAGGAAAGCCCGCAGCCCCAAAGTCTGGGTGGCAATGCAAGTAGTTCCCAGAGAATGAAGGAAAGAAACCGTTGTTCTGGCTGCCAGCTTGGGTGTGGGAGCCAGGCCAGGACGTTTGGAATTTTTATGGGCCGGTGCTGGAAAAATGTTAAGAAAAAAGGTGCTTTTGAGGATAGAGTGGCCAGGAAAGCCCGCACCCCAAAGTCTGGGTGGCAATGCAAGTAGTTCCCAGAGACCTTGAAAGAAAGCAAGACTTGGTCTGGCTGACGACTTGGTTGGGGGAGCCAGGCCAGGATGTTTGGAATTTTTGGAGGCCGGTGCTGGGAAAAAGTGAACGAAAGGTGCTTTTGAGGATAGAGTGGCCAGGAAAGCCCGCAGCCCCAAAGTCTGGGTGGCAATGCAAGTAGTTCCCAGAGACCTTGAAAGAAAGCAAGAGTTGTTCTCGCTGCCACCATGGGTGTGGGAGTCAGCTCCGGACGTTTGGAATTTTTATGGGCCGGTGCTGGGGAAAAGGTTAAGAAAAAAGGTGCTTTTGAGGATAGAGTGGCCAGGAAAGCCCGCAGCCCCAAAGTCTGGGTGGCAATGCAAGTAGTTCCCAGAGGCGTTCATAAAAAGCAAGAGTTGTTCTGGCTGCCAGCTTGGTTGTGGGAGCCAGGCCAGGACGTTTGGAATTTTTGGAGGCCAGTGCTGGGAAAAGGTGAAAAAAAGGTGCTTTTGAGGATAGAGTGGCCAGGAAAGCCCGCAGCCCCAAAGTCTGGGTGGCAATGCAAGTAGTTCCCAGAGACCTTGAAAGAAAACAAGAGTTGTTCTCGCTGCCACCATGGGTGTGGGACTCAGCTCCGGACGTTTGGAATTTTTATGGGCCGGTGCTGGGGAAAAGGTTAAGAAAAAAAGGTGCTTTTGAGGATAGAGTGGCCAGGAAAGCCCGCAGCCCAAAAGTCTGGGTGGCAATGCAAGTAGTTCCCAGAGACCTTGAAAGAAAGCAAGTCTTGGTCTGGCTGCCAGCTTGGTTGTGGGAGCCAGGCCAGGACGTTTGGAATTTTGAAGTCCGGTGCTGGGATAAAGTGAACAAAAGGTGCTTTTGAGGATAGAGTGGCCAGGAAAGCCCGCAGCCCCAAAGTCTGGGTGGCAATGCAAGTAGTTCCCAGAGAATGAAGGAAAGAAACCGTTGTTCTGGCTGCCAGCTTGGGTGTGGGAGCCAGGCCAGGACGTTTGGAATTTTTATGGGCCGGTGCTGGAAAAATGTTAAGAAAAAAGGTGCTTTTAAGGATAGAGTGGCCAGGAAAGCCCGCACCCCAAAGTCTGGGTGGCAATGCAAGTAGTTCCCAGAGACCTTGAAAGAAAGCAAGACTTGGTCTGGCTGACGACTTGGTTGGGGGAGCCAGGCCAGGATGTTTGGAATTTTTGGAGGCCGGTGCTGGGAAAAAGTGAACGAAAGGTGCTTTTGAGGATAGAGTGGCCAGGAAAGCCCGCAGCCCCAAAGTCTGGGTGGCAATGCAAGTAGTTCCCAGAGACCTTGAAAGAAAGCAAGAGTTGTTCTGGCTGCCACCATGGGTGTGGGAGTCACCTCCGGACGTTTGGAATTTTTATGGGCCGGTGCTGGGAAAATGGTTAAGAAAAAAGGTGCTTTTGAGGATAGAGTGGCCAGGAAAGCCCGCAGCCCCAAAGTCTGGGTGGCAATGCAAGTAGTTCCCAGAGACCTTGAAAGAAAGCAAGACTTGGTCTGGCTGACGCCTTGGTTGGGGGAGCCAGGCCAGGATGTTCGGAATTTTTGGAGGCCGGTGCTGGGAAAAAGTGAACAAAAGGTGCTTTTGAGGATAGAGTGGCCAGGAAAGCCCGCAGCCCCAAAGTCTGGGTGGCAATGCAAGTAGTTCCCAGAGACCTTGAAAGAAAGCAAGAGTTGTTCTGGCTGCCACCTTGGTTGTGGGAGCCAGGCCAGGACGTTTGGAATTTTTGGAGGCCAGTGCTGGGAAAAAGGGAACAAAAGGTTTTATTGAGGATAGAGTGGCCAGGAAAGCCCGCAGCCCCAAAGTCTGGGTGGCAATGCAAGTAGTTCCCAGAGGCGTTCATAAAAAGCAAGAGTTGTTCTGGCTGCCAGCTTGGTTGTGGGAGCCAGGCCAGGACGTTTGGAATTTTTGGAGGCCGGTGCTGGGAAAATTGAACAAAAGGTGCTTTTGAGGATAGAGTGGCCAGGAAAGCCCACAGCCCCAAAGTCTGGGTGGCAATGCAAGTAGTTCCCAGAGACTTTGAAAGAAAGCAAGAGTTGTTCTGGCTGCCACCATGGGTGTGGGACTCAGCTCCGGACGTTTGGAATTTTTATGGGCCGGTGCTGGGGAAAAGGTTAAGAAAAAAGGTGCTTTTGAGGATAGAGTGGCCAGGAAAGCCCGCAGCCCCAAAGTCTGGGTGGCAATGCAAGTAGTTCCCAGAGACCTTGAAAGAAAGCAAGTCTTGGTCTGGCTGCCAGCTTGGTTGTGGGAGCCAGGCCAGGACGTTTGGAATTTTGAAGTCCGGTGCTGGGAAAAAGTGAACAAAAGGTGCTTTTGAGGATAGAGTGGCCAGGAAAGCCCGCAGCCCCAAAGTCTGGGTGGCAATGCAAGTAGTTCCCAGAGAATGAAGGAAAGAAACCGTTGTTCTGGCTGCCAGCTTGGGTGTGGGAGCCAGGCCAGGATGTTTGGAATTTTTGGAGGCCGGTGCTGGGAAAAAGTGAACAAAAGGTGCTTTTGAGGATAGAGTGGCCAGGAAAGCCCACAGCCCCAAAGTCTGGGTGGCAATGCAAGTAGTTCCCAGAGACCTTGAAAGAAAGCAAGAGTTGTTCTGGCTGCCAGCTTGGTTGTGGGAGCCAGGCCAGGACGTTTGGAATTTTTGGAGGCCTGTGCTGGGAAAAAGTGAACAAAAGGTGCTTTTGAGGATAGAGTGGCCAGGAAAGCCCGCAGCCCCAAAGTCTGGGTGGCAATGCAAGTAGTTCCCAGAGGCGTTCATAAAAAGCTAGAGTTGTTCTGGCTGCCAGCTTGGTTGGGGGAGCCAGGCCAGGACGTTTGGAATTTTTGGAGGCCAGTGCTGGGAAAAAGTGAACAAAAGGTGCTTTTGAGGATAGAGTGGCCAGGAAAGCCCGCAGCCCCAAAGTCTGGGTGGCAATGCAAGTAGTTCCCAGAGACCTTGAAAGAAAGCAAGACTTGGTCTGGCTGACGACTTGGTTGTGGGAGCCAGGCCAGGATGTTTGGAATTTTTGGAGGCCGGTGCTGGGAAAAAGTGAACGAAAGGTGCTTTTGAGGATAGAGTGGCCAGGAAAGCCCGCAGCCCCAAAGTCTGGGTGGCAATGCAAGTAGTTCCCAGAGACCTTGAAAGAAAGCAAGAGTTGTTCTCGCTGCCACCATGGGTGTGGGAGTCACCTCCGGACGTTTGGAATTTTTATGGGCCGGTGCTGGGAAAATGGTTAAGAAAAAAGGTGCTTTTGAGGATAGAGTGGCCAGGAAAGCCCGCAGCCCCAAAGTCTGGGTGGCAATGCAAGTAGTTCCCAGAGACCTTGAAAGAAAGCAAGACTTGGTCTGGCTGACGCCTTGGTTGGGGGAGCCAGGCCAGGATGTTTGGAATTTTTGGAGGCCAGTGCTGGGAAAAAGTGAACAAAAGGTGCTTTTGAGGATAGAGTGGCCAGGAAAGCCCGCAGCCCCAAAGTCTGGGTGGCAATGCAAGTAGTTCCCAGAGACTTGAAAGAAAGCAAGAGTTGTTCTGGCTGCCACCTTGGTTGTGGGAGCCAGGCCAGGACGTTTGGAATTTTTGGAGGCCAGTGCTGGGAAAAAGGGAACAAAAGGTTTTTTTGAGGATAGAGTGGCCAGGAAAGCCCGCAGCCCCAAAGTCTGGGTGGCAATGCAAGTAGTTCCCAGAGGCGTTCATAAAAAGCAAGAGTTGTTCTGGCTGCCAGCTTGGTTGTGGGAGCCAGGCCAGGACGTTTGGAATTTTTGGAGGCCGGTGCTGGGAAAATTGAACAAAAGGTGCTTTTGAGGATAGAGTGGCCAGGAAAGCCCACAGCCCCAAAGTCTGGGTGGCAATGCAAGTAGTTCCCAGAGACTTTGAAAGAAAGCAAGAGTTGTTCTGGCTGCCACCATGGGTGTGGGACTCAGCTCCGGACGTTTGGAATTTTTATGGGCCGGTGCTGGGGAAAAGGTTAAGAAAAAAGGTGCTTTTGAGGATAGAGTGGCCAGGAAAGCCCGCAGCCCCAAAGTCTGGGTGGCAATGCAAGTAGTTCCCAGAGACCTTGAAAGAAAGCAAGTCTTGGTCTGGCTGCCAGCTTGGTTGTGGGAGCCAGGCCAGGACGTTTGGAATTTTTAAGTCCGGTGCTGGGAAAAAGTGAACAAAAGGTGCTTTTGAGGATAGAGTGGCCAGGAAAGCCCGCAGCCCCAAAGTCTGGGTGGCAATGCAAGTAGTTCCCAGAGAATGAAGGAAAGAAACCGTTGTTCTGGCTGCCAGCTTGGGTGTGGGAGCCAGGCCAGGATGTTTGGAATTTTTGGAGGCCGGTGCTGGGAAATAGGGAACAAAAGGTGCTTTTGAGGATAGAGTGGCCAGGAAAGCCCACAGCCCCAAAGTCTGGGTGGCAATGCAAGTAGTTCCCAGAGACCTTGAAAGAAAGCAAGAGTTGTTCTGGCTGCCAGCTTGGTTGTGGGAGCCAGGCCAGGACGTTTGGAATTTTTGGAGGCCTGTGCTGGGAAAAAGTGAACAAAAGGTGCTTTTGAGGATAGAGTGGCCAGGAAAGCCCGCAGCCCCAAAGTCTGGGTGGCAATGCAAGTAGTTCCCAGAGGCGTTCATAAAAAGCTAGAGTTGTTCTGGCTGCCAGCTTGGTTGGGGGAGCCAGGCCAGGACGTTTGGAATTTTTGGAGGCCAGTGCTGGGAAAAAGTGAACAAAAGGTGCTTTTGAGGATAGAGTGGCCAGGAAAGCCCGCAGCCCCAAAGTCTGGGTGGCAATGCAAGCAGTTCCCAGAGACCTTGAAAGAAAGCAAGACTTGGTCTGGCTGACGACTTGGTTGTGGGAGCCAGGCCAGGATGTTTGGAATTTTTGGAGGCCGGTGCTGGGAAAAAGTGAACGAAAGGTGCTTTTGAGGATAGAGTGGCCAGGAAAGCCCGCAGCCCCAAAGTCTGGGTGGCAATGCAAGTAGTTCCCAGAGACCTTGAAAGAAAGCAAGAGTTGTTCTCGCTGCCACCATGGGTGTGGGAGTCACCTCCGGACGTTTGGAATTTTTATGGGCCGGTGCTGGGAAAATGGTTAAGAAAAAAGGTGCTTTTGAGGATAGAGTGGCCAGGAAAGCCCGCAGCCCCAAAGTCTGGGTGGCAATGCAAGTAGTTCCCAGAGACCTTGAAAGAAAGCAAGACTTGGTCTGGCTGACGCCTTGGTTGGGGGAGCCAGGCCAGGATGTTCGGAATTTTTGGAGGCCAGTGCTGGGAAAAAGTGAACAAAAGGTGCTTTTGAGGATAGAGTGGCCAGGAAAGCCCGCAGCCCCAAAGTCTGGGTGGCAATGCAAGTAGTTCCCAGAGACTTGAAAGAAAGCAAGAGTTGTTCTGGCTGCCACCTTGGTTGTGGGAGCCAGGCCAGGACGTTTGGAATTTTTGGAGGCCAGTGCTGGGAAAAAGGGAACAAAAGGTTTTTTTGAGGATAGAGTGGCCAGGAAAGCCCGCAGCCCCAAAGTCTGGGTGGCAATGCAAGTAGTTCCCAGAGGCGTTCATAAAAAGCAAGAGTTGTTCTGGCTGCCAGCTTGGTTGTGGGAGCCAGGCCAGGACGTTTGGAATTTTTGGAGGCCGGTGCTGGGAAAATTGAACAAAAGGTGCTTTTGAGGATAGAGTGGCCAGGAAAGCCCACAGCCCCAAAGTCTGGGTGGCAATGCAAGTAGTTCCCAGAGACTTTGAAAGAAAGCAAGAGTTGTTCTGGCTGCCACCATGGGTGTCGGACTCAGCTCCGGACGTTTGGAATTTTTATGGGCCGGTGCTGGGTAAAAGGTTAAGAAAAAAGGTGCTTTTGAGGATAGAGTGGCCAGGAAAGCCCGCAGCCCCAAAGTCTGGGTGGCAATGCAAGTAGTTCCCAGAGACCTTGAAAGAAAGCAAGACTTGGTCTGGCTGACGCCTTGGTTGTGGGAGCCAGGCCAGGATGTTCGGAATTTTTGGAGGCCAGTGCTGGGAAAAAGTGAACAAAAGGTGCTTTTGAGGATAGAGTGGCCAGGAAAGCCCGCAGCCCCAAAGTCTGGGTGGCAATGCAAGTAGTTCCCAGAGACTTGAAAGAAAGCAAGAGTTGTTCTGGCTGCCACCTTGGTTGTGGGAGCCAGGCCAGGACGTTTGGAATTTTTGGAGGCCAGTGCTGGGAAAAGGTGAAAAAAAGGTGCTTTTGAGGATAGAGTGGCCAGGAAAGCCCGCAGCCCCAAAGTCTGGGTGGCAATGCAAGTAGTTCCCAGAGGCGTTCATAAAAAGCAAGAGTTGTTCTGGCTGCCAGCTTGGTTGTGGGAGCCAGGCCAGGACGTTTGGAATTTTTGGAGGCCAGTGCTGGGAAAAGGTGAAAAAAAGGTGCTTTTGAGGATAGAGTGGCCAGGAAAGCCCGCAGCCCCAAAGTCTGGGTGGCAATGCAAGTAGTTCCCAGAGACCTTGAAAGAAAACAAGAGTTGTTCTCGCTGCCACCATGGGTGTGGGACTCAGCTCCGGACGTTTGGAATTTTTATGGGCCGGTGCTGGGGAAAAGGTTAAGAAAAAAGGTGCTTTTGAGGATAGAGTGGCCAGGAAAGCCCGCAGCCCAAAAGTCTGGGTGGCAATGCAAGTAGTTCCCAGAGACCTTGAAAGAAAGCAAGTCTTGGTCTGGCTGCCAGCTTGGTTGTGGGAGCCAGGCCAGGACGTTTGGAATTTTGAAGTCCAGTGCTGGGATAAAGTGAACAAAAGGTGCTTTTGAGGATAGAGTGGCCAGGAAAGCCCGCAGCCCCAAAGTCTGGGTGGCAATGCAAGTAGTTCCCAGAGAATGAAGGAAAGAAACCGTTGTTCTGGCTGCCAGCTTGGTTGTGGGAGCCAGGCCAGGACGTTTGGAATTTTTATGGGCCGGTGCTGGAAAAATGTTAAGAAAAAAGGTGCTTTTGAGGATAGAGTGGCCAGGAAAGCCCGCACCCCAAAGTCTGGGTGGCAATGCAAGTAGTTACCAGAGACCTTGAAAGAAAGCAAGACTTGGTCTGGCTGCCAGCTTGGTTGTGGGAGCCAGGCCAGGACGTTTGGAATTTTGAAGTCCGGTGCTGGGAAAAAGTGAACAAAAGGTGCTTTTGAGGATAGAGTGGCCAGGAAAGCCCGCAGCCCCAAAGTCTGGGTGGCAATGCAAGTAGTTCCCAGAGACGTTCAAAACAAGCAAGAGTTGTTCTGGCTGCCACCATGGGTGTGGGAGTCACCTCCGGACTTTTGGAATTTTTATGGGCCGGTGCTGGGAAAAAGGTTAAGAAAAAAGGTGCTTTTGAGGATAGAGTGGCCAGGAAAGCCCGCAGCCCCAAAGTCTGGGTGGCAATGCAAGTAGTTCCCAGAGACCTTGAAAGAAAGCAAGTCTTGGTCTGGCTGCCAGCTTGGTTGTGGGAGCCAGGCCAGGACGTTTGGAATTTTGAAGTCCGGTGCTGGGACAAAGTGAACAAAAGGTGCTTTTGAGGATAGAGTGGCCAGGAAAGCCCGCAGTCCCAAAGTCTGGGTGGCAATGCAAGTAGTTCCCAGAGACCTTGAAAGAAAGCAAGAGTTGTTCTCGCTGCCACCATGGGTGTGGGAGTCAGCTCCGGACGTTTGGGATTTTTATGGGCCGGTGCTGGGAAAAAGGTTAAGAAAAAAGGTGCTTTTGAGGATAGAGTGGCCAGGAAAGCCCGCAGCCCCAAAGTCTGGGTGGCAATGCAAGCAGTTCCCAGAGACCTTGAAAGAAAGCAAGACTTGGTCTGGCTGACGCCTTGGTTGTGGGAGCCAGGCCAGGATGTTTGGAATTTTTGGAGGCCGGTGCTGGGAAAAAGGGAACAAAAGGTGCTTTTGAGGATAGAGTGGCCAGGAAAGCCCACAGCCCCAAAGTCTGGGTGGCAATGCAAGTAGTTCCCAGAGACCTTGAAAGAAAGCAAGAGTTGTTCTGGCTGCCAGCTTGGTTGTGGGAGCCAGGCCAGGATGTTTGGAATTTTTGGAGGCCAGTGGTGGGAAAAAGTGAACAAAAGGTGCTTTTGAGGATAGAGTGGCCAGGAAAGCCCACAGCCCCAAAGTCTGGGTGGCAATGCAAGTAGTTCCCAGAGGCGTTCATAAAAAGCTAGAGTTTTTCTGGCTGCCAGCTTGGTTGGGGGAGCCAGGCCAGGACGTTTGGAATTTTTGGAGGCCAGTGCTGGGAAAAAGTGAACAAAAGGTGCTTTTGAGGATAGAGTGGCCAGGAAAGCCCGCAGCCCCAAAGTCTGGGTGGCAATGCAAGTAGTTCCCAGAGACCTTGAAAGAAAGCAAGAGTTGTTCTGGCTGCCACCATGGGTGTGGGAGTCAGCTCCGGACGTTTGGAATTTTTATGGGCCGGTGCTGGGAAAAAGGTTAAGAAAAAAGGTGCTTTTGAGGATAGAGTGGCCAGGAAAGCCCGCAGCCCCAAAGTCTGGGTGGCAATGCAAGTAGTTCCCAGAGACCTTGAAAGAAAGCAAGACTTGGTCTGGCTGACGCCTTGGTTGGGGGAGCCAGGCCAGGACGTTTGGAATTTTTGGAGGCCAGTGCTGGGAAAAAGGGAACAAAAGGTTTTTTTGAGGATAGAGTGGCCAGGAAAGCCCGCAGCCCCAAAGTCTGGGTGGCAATGCAAGTAGTTCCCAGAGACCTTGAAAGAAAGCAAGTCTTGGTCTGGCTGCCAGCTTGGTTGTGGGAGCCAGGCCAGGACGTTTGGAATTTTTGGAGGCCGGTGCTGGGAAAAAGTGAACAAAAGGTGCTTTTGAGGATAGAGTGGCCAGGAAAGCCCACAGCCCCAAAGTCTGGGTGGCAATGCAAGTAGTTCCCAGAGACCTTGAAAGAAAGCAAGAGTTGTTCTGGCTGCCACCATGGGTGTGGGACTCAGCTCTGGACGTTTGGAATTTTTATGGGCCGGTGCTGGAAAAATGTTAAGAAAAAAGGTGCTTTTGAGGATAGAGTGGCCAGGAAAGCCTGCAGCCCCAAAGTCTGGGTGGCAATGCAAGTAGTTCCCAGAGACCTTGAAAGAAAGCAAGACTTGGTCTGGCTGACGCCTTGGTTGGGGGAGCCAGGCCAGGATGTTCGGAATTTTTGGAGGCCAGTGCTGGGAAAAAGTGAACAAAAGGTGCTTTTGAGGATAGAGTGGCCAGGAAAGCCCGCAGCCCCAAAGTCTGGGTGGCAATGCAAGTAGTTCCCAGAGACGTTCAAAACAAGCAAGAGTTGTTCTGGCTGCCACCATGGGTGTGGGAGTCACCTCCGGACTTTTGGAATTTTTATAGGCCGGTGCTGGGAAAAAGGTTAAGAAAAAAGGTGCTTTTGAGGATAGAGTGGCCAGGAAAGCCCGCAGCCCCAAAGTCTGGGTGGCAATGCAAGTAGTTCCCAGAGACCTTGAAAGAAAGCAAGTCTTGGTCTGGCTGCCAGCTTGGTTGTGGGAGCCAGGCCAGGACGTTTGGAATTTTGAAGTCCGGTGCTGGGACAAAGTGAACAAAAGGTGCTTTTGAGGATAGAGTGGCCAGGAAAGCCCGCAGTCCCAAAGTCTGGGTGGCAATGCAAGTAGTTCCCAGAGACCTTGAAAGAAAGCAAGAGTTGTTCTCGCTGCCACCATGGGTGTGGGAGTCAGCTCCGGACGTTTGGGATTTTTATGGGCCGGTGCTGGGAAAAAGGTTAAGAAAAAAGGTGCTTTTGAGGATAGAGTGGCCAGGAAAGCCCGCAGCCCCAAAGTCTGGGTGGCAATGCAAGCAGTTCCCAGAGACCTTGAAAGAAAGCAAGACTTGGTCTGGCTGACGCCTTGGTTGTGGGAGCCAGGCCAGGATGTTTGGAATTTTTGGAGGCCGGTGCTGGGAAAAAGGGAACAAAAGGTGCTTTTGAGGATAGAGTGGCCAGGAAAGCCCACAGCCCCAAAGTCTGGGTGGCAATGCAAGTAGTTCCCAGAGACCTTGAAAGAAAGCAAGAGTTGTTCTGGCTGCCAGCTTGGTTGTGGGAGCCAGGCCAGGATGTTTGGAATTTTTGGAGGCCGGTGCTGGGAAAAAGGGAACAAAAGGTGCTTTTGAGGATAGAGTGGCCAGGAAAGCCCACAGCCCCAAAGTCTGGGTGGCAATGCAAGTAGTTCCCAGAGGCGTTCATAAAAAGCTAGAGTTGTTCTGGCTGCCAGCTTGGTTGGGGGAGCCAGGCCAGGACGTTTGGAATTTTTGGAGGCCAGTGCTGGGAAAAAGTGAACAAAAGGTGCTTTTGAGGATAGAGTGGCCAGGAAAGCCCGCAGCCCCAAAGTCTGGGTGGCAATGCAAGTAGTTCCCAGAGACCTTGAAAGAAAGCAAGACTTGGTCTGGCTGACGACTTGGTTGTGGGAGCCAGGCCAGGATGTTTGGAATTTTTGGAGGCCGGTGCTGGGAAAAAGTGAACGAAAGGTGCTTTTGAGGATAGAGTGGCCAGGAAAGCCCGCAGCCCCAAAGTCTGGGTGGCAATGCAAGTAGTTCCCAGAGACCTTGAAAGAAAGCAAGAGTTGTTCTGGCTGCCACCATGGGTGTGGGAGTCACCTCCGGACGTTTGGAATTTTTATGGGCCGGTGCTGGGAAAAAGGTTAAGAAAAAAGGTGCTTTTGAGGATAGAGTGGCCAGGAAAGCCCGCAGCCCCAAAGTCTGGGTGGCAATGCAAGTAGTTCCCAGAGACCTTGAAAGAAAGCAAGACTTGGTCTGGCTGACGCCTTGGTTGGGGGAGCCAGGCCAGGACGTTTGGAATTTTTGGAGGCCAGTGCTGGGAAAAAGGGAACAAAAGGTTTTTTTGAGGATAGAGTGGCCAGGAAAGCCCGCAGCTCCAAAGTCTGGGTGGCAATGCAAGTAGTTCCCAGAGGCGTTCATAAAAAGCAAGAGTTGTTCTGGCTGCCAGCTTGGTTGTGGGAGCCAGGCCAGGACGTTTGGAATTTTTGGAGGCCAGTGCTGGGAAAAGGTGAAAAAAAGGTGCTTTTGAGGATAGAGTGGCCAGGAAAGCCCGCAGCCCAAAAGTCTGGGTGGCAATGCAAGTAGTTCCCAGAGACCTTGAAAGAAAGCAAGAGTTGTTCTGGCTGCCACCATGGGTGTGGGACTCAGCTCTGGACGTTTGGAATTTTTATGGGCCGGTGCTGGAAAAATGTTAAGAAAAAAGGTGCTTTTGAGGATAGAGTGGCCAGGAAAGCCTGCAGCCCCAAAGTCTGGGTGGCAATGCAAGTAGTTCCCAGAGACCTTGAAAGAAAGCAAGACTTGGTCTGGCTGACGCCTTGGTTGTGGGAGCCAGGCCAGGATGTTTGGAATTTTTGGAGGTCAGTGCTGGGAAAAAGTGAACAAAAGGTGCTTTTGAGGATAGAGTGGCCAGGAAAGCCCGCAGCCCCAAAGTCTGGGTGGCAATGCAAGTAGTTCCCAGAGGCGTTCATAAAAAGCAAGAGTTCTTCTGGCTGCCACCTTGGTTGTGGGAGCCAGGCCAGGACACTTGGAATTTTTAAAGGCCGGTGCTGGGAAAAAGTGAACAAAAGGTGCTTTTGAGGATAGAGTGGCCAGGAAAGCCCGCAGCCCCAAAGTCTGGGTGGCAATGCAAGTAGTTCCCAGAGACCTTGAAAGAAAGCAAGACTTGGTCTGGCTGACGCCTTGGTTGGGGGAGCCAGGCCAGGACGTTTGGAATTTTTGGAGGCCAGTGCTGGGAAAAGGTGAAAAAAAGGTGCTTTTGAGGATAGAGTGGCCAGGAAAGCCCACAGCCCCAAAGTCTGGGTGGCAATGCAAGTAGTTCCCAGAGACCTTGAAAGAAAGCAAGACTTGGTCTGGCTGACGCCTTGGTTGGGGGAGCCAGGCCAGGATGTTTGGAATTTTTGGAGGCCGGTGCTGGGAAAAAGTGAACAAAAGGTGCTTTTGAGGATAGAGTGGCCAGGAAAGCCCACAGCCCCAAAGTCTGGGTGGCAATGCAAGTAGTTCCCAGAGAATGAAGGAAAGAAACCGTTGTTCTGGCTGCCAGCTTGGGTGTGGGAGCCAGGCCAGGACGTTTGGAATTTTTATGGGCCGGTGCTGGAAAAATGTTAAGAAAAAAGGTGCTTTTGAGGATAGAGTGGCCAGGAAAGCCCGCACCCCAAAGTCTGGGTGGCAATGCAAGTAGTTCCCAGAGAATGAAGGAAAGAAACCGTTGTTCTGGCTGCCAGCTTGGGTGTGGGAGCCAGGCCAGGACGTTTGGAATTTTTATGGACCGGTGCTGGAAAAATGTTAAGAAAAAAGGTGCTTTTGAGGATAGAGTGGCCAGGAAAGCCCGCACCCCAAAGTCTGGGTGGCAATGCAAGTAGTTCCCAGAGACCTTGAAAGAAAGCAAGAGTTGTTCTGGCTGCCAGCTTGGGTGTGGGACTCAGCTCCGGACGTTTGGCATATTGGAGTCCGGTGCTGGGAAAAAGTGAACAAAAGGTGCTTTTGAGGATAGAGTGGCCAGGAAAGCCCGCAGCCCCAAAGTCTGGGTGGCAATGCAAGTAGTTCCCAGAGACCTTGAAAGAAAGCAAGACTTGGTCAGGCTGACGCCTTGGTTGGGGGAGCCAGGCCAGGACGTTTGGAATTTTTGGAGGCCGGTGCTGGGAAAAAGCGAACAAAAGGTGCTTTTGAGGATAGAGTGGCCAGGAAAGCCCACAGCCCCAAAGTCTGGGTGGCAATGCAAGTAGTTCCCAGAGAATGAAGGAAAGAAACCGTTGTTCTGGCTGCCAGCTTGGGTGTGGGGGTCAGCTCCTGACGTTTGGAATTTTTATGGGCCGGTGCTGGAAAAATGTTAAGAAAAAAGGTGCTTTTGAGGATAGAGTGGCCAGGAAAGCCCGCAGCCCCAAAGTCTGGGTGGCAATGCAAGTAGTTCCCAGAGACCTTGAAAGAAAGCAAGACTTGGTCTGGCTGCCAGCTTGGTTGTGGGAGCCAGGCCAGGACGTTTGGAATTTTGAAGTCCGGTGCTGGGACAAAGTGAACAAAAGGTGCTTTTGAGGATAGAGTGGCCAGGAAAGCCCGCAGTCCCAAAGTCTGGGTGGCAATGCAAGTAGTTCCCAGAGACCTTGAAAGAAAGCAAGAGTTGTTCTCGCTGCCACCATGGGTGTGGGAGTCAGCTCCGGACGTTTGGGATTTTTATGGGCCGGTGCTGGGAAAAAGGTTAAGAAAAAAGGTGCTTTTGAGGATAGAGTGGCCAGGAAAGCCCGCAGCCCCAAAGTCTGGGTGGCAATGCAAGCAGTTCCCAGAGACCTTGAAAGAAAGCAAGACTTGGTCTGGCTGACGCCTTGGTTGTGGGAGCCAGGCCAGGATGTTTGGAATTTTTGGAGGCCGGTGCTGGGAAAAAGGGAACAAAAGGTGCTTTTGAGGATAGAGTGGCCAGGAAAGCCCACAGCCCCAAAGTCTGGGTGGCAATGCAAGTAGTTCCCAGAGGCGTTCATAAAAAGCTAGAGTTGTTCTGGCTGCCAGCTTGGTTGGGGGAGCCAGGCCAGGACGTTTGGAATTTTTGGAGGCCAGTGCTGGGAAAAAGTGAACAAAAGGTGCTTTTGAGGATAGAGTGGCCAGGAAAGCCCGCAGCCCCAAAGTCTGGGTGGCAATGCAAGTAGTTCCCAGAGACCTTGAAAGAAAGCAAGACTTGGTCTGGCTGACGACTTGGTTGTGGGAGCCAGGCCAGGATGTTTGGAATTTTTGGAGGCCGGTGCTGGGAAAAAGTGAACGAAAGGTGCTTTTGAGGATAGAGTGGCCAGGAAAGCCCGCAGCCCCAAAGTCTGGGTGGCAATGCAAGTAGTTCCCAGAGACCTTGAAAGAAAGCAAGAGTTGTTCTGGCTGCCACCATGGGTGTGGGAGTCACCTCCGGACGTTTGGAATTTTTATGGGCCGGTGCTGGGAAAAAGGTTAAGAAAAAAGGTGCTTTTGAGGATAGAGTGGCCAGGAAAGCCCGCAGCCCCAAAGTCTGGGTGGCAATGCAAGTAGTTCCCAGAGACCTTGAAAGAAAGCAAGACTTGGTCTGGCTGACGCCTTGGTTGGGGGAGCCAGGCCAGGACGTTTGGAATTTTTGGAGGCCAGTGCTGGGAAAAAGGGAACAAAAGGTTTTTTTGAGGATAGAGTGGCCAGGAAAGCCCGCAGCTCCAAAGTCTGGGTGGCAATGCAAGTAGTTCCCAGAGGCGTTCATAAAAAGCAAGAGTTGTTCTGGCTGCCAGCTTGGTTGTGGGAGCCAGGCCAGGACGTTTGGAATTTTTGGAGGCCAGTGCTGGGAAAAGGTGAAAAAAAGGTGCTTTTGAGGATAGAGTGGCCAGGAAAGCCCGCAGCCCAAAAGTCTGGGTGGCAATGCAAGTAGTTCCCAGAGACCTTGAAAGAAAGCAAGAGTTGTTCTGGCTGCCACCATGGGTGTGGGACTCAGCTCTGGACGTTTGGAATTTTTATGGGCCGGTGCTGGAAAAATGTTAAGAAAAAAGGTGCTTTTGAGGATAGAGTGGCCAGGAAAGCCTGCAGCCCCAAAGTCTGGGTGGCAATGCAAGTAGTTCCCAGAGACCTTGAAAGAAAGCAAGACTTGGTCTGGCTGACGCCTTGGTTGTGGGAGCCAGGCCAGGATGTTTGGAATTTTTGGAGGTCAGTGCTGGGAAAAAGTGAACAAAAGGTGCTTTTGAGGATAGAGTGGCCAGGAAAGCCCGCAGCCCCAAAGTCTGGGTGGCAATGCAAGTAGTTCCCAGAGGCGTTCATAAAAAGCAAGAGTTCTTCTGGCTGCCACCTTGGTTGTGGGAGCCAGGCCAGGACACTTGGAATTTTTAAAGGCCGGTGCTGGGAAAAAGTGAACAAAAGGTGCTTTTGAGGATAGAGTGGCCAGGAAAGCCCGCAGCCCCAAAGTCTGGGTGGCAATGCAAGTAGTTCCCAGAGACCTTGAAAGAAAGCAAGACTTGGTCTGGCTGACGCCTTGGTTGGGGGAGCCAGGCCAGGACGTTTGGAATTTTTGGAGGCCAGTGCTGGGAAAAGGTGAAAAAAAGGTGCTTTTGAGGATAGAGTGGCCAGGAAAGCCCACAGCCCCAAAGTCTGGGTGGCAATGCAAGTAGTTCCCAGAGACCTTGAAAGAAAGCAAGACTTGGTCTGGCTGACGCCTTGGTTGGGGGAGCCAGGCCAGGATGTTTGGAATTTTTGGAGGCCGGTGCTGGGAAAAAGTGAACAAAAGGTGCTTTTGAGGATAGAGTGGCCAGGAAAGCCCACAGCCCCAAAGTCTGGGTGGCAATGCAAGTAGTTCCCAGAGAATGAAGGAAAGAAACCGTTGTTCTGGCTGCCAGCTTGGGTGTGGGAGCCAGGCCAGGACGTTTGGAATTTTTATGGGCCGGTGCTGGAAAAATGTTAAGAAAAAAGGTGCTTTTGAGGATAGAGTGGCCAGGAAAGCCCGCACCCCAAAGTCTGGGTGGCAATGCAAGTAGTTCCCAGAGAATGAAGGAAAGAAACCGTTGTTCTGGCTGCCAGCTTGGGTGTGGGAGCCAGGCCAGGACGTTTGGAATTTTTATGGACCGGTGCTGGAAAAATGTTAAGAAAAAAGGTGCTTTTGAGGATAGAGTGGCCAGGAAAGCCCGCACCCCAAAGTCTGGGTGGCAATGCAAGTAGTTCCCAGAGACCTTGAAAGAAAGCAAGAGTTGTTCTGGCTGCCAGCTTGGGTGTGGGACTCAGCTCCGGACGTTTGGCATATTGGAGTCCGGTGCTGGGAAAAAGTGAACAAAAGGTGCTTTTGAGGATAGAGTGGCCAGGAAAGCCCGCAGCCCCAAAGTCTGGGTGGCAATGCAAGTAGTTCCCAGAGACCTTGAAAGAAAGCAAGACTTGGTCAGGCTGACGCCTTGGTTGGGGGAGCCAGGCCAGGACGTTTGGAATTTTTGGAGGCCGGTGCTGGGAAAAAGCGAACAAAAGGTGCTTTTGAGGATAGAGTGGCCAGGAAAGCCCACAGCCCCAAAGTCTGGGTGGCAATGCAAGTAGTTCCCAGAGAATGAAGGAAAGAAACCGTTGTTCTGGCTGCCAGCTTGGGTGTGGGGGTCAGCTCCTGACGTTTGGAATTTTTATGGGCCGGTGCTGGAAAAATGTTAAGAAAAAAGGTGCTTTTGAGGATAGAGTGGCCAGGAAAGCCCGCAGCCCCAAAGTCTGGGTGGCAATGCAAGTAGTTCCCAGAGACCTTGAAAGAAAGCAAGACTTGGTCTGGCTGCCAGCTTGGTTGTGGGAGCCAGGCCAGGACGTTTGGAATTTTGAAGTCCGGTGCTGGGACAAAGTGAACAAAAGGTGCTTTTGAGGATAGAGTGGCCAGGAAAGCCCGCAGTCCCAAAGTCTGGGTGGCAATGCAAGTAGTTCCCAGAGACCTTGAAAGAAAGCAAGAGTTGTTCTCGCTGCCACCATGGGTGTGGGAGTCAGCTCCGGACGTTTGGGATTTTTATGGGCCGGTGCTGGGAAAAAGGTTAAGAAAAAAGGTGCTTTTGAGGATAGAGTGGCCAGGAAAGCCCGCAGCCCCAAAGTCTGGGTGGCAATGCAAGCAGTTCCCAGAGACCTTGAAAGAAAGCAAGACTTGGTCTGGCTGACGCCTTGGTTGTGGGAGCCAGGCCAGGATGTTTGGAATTTTTGGAGGCCGGTGCTGGGAAAAAGGGAACAAAAGGTGCTTTTGAGGATAGAGTGGCCAGGAAAGCCCACAGCCCCAAAGTCTGGGTGGCAATGCAAGTAGTTCCCAGAGACCTTGAAAGAAAGCAAGAGTTGTTCTGGCTGCCAGCTTGGTTGTGGGAGCCAGGCCAGGACGTTTGGAATTTTTGGAGGCCAGTGCTGGGAAAAAGTGAACAAAAGGTGCTTTTGAGGATAGAGTGGCCAGGAAAGCCCACAGCCCCAAAGTCTGGGTGGCAATGCAAGTAGTTCCCAGAGGCGTTCATAAAAAGCTAGAGTTGTTCTGGCTGCCAGCTTGGTTGGGGGAGCCAGGCCAGGACGTTTGGAATTTTTGGAGGCCAGTGCTGGGAAAAAGTGAACAAAAGGTGCTTTTGAGGATAGAGTGGCCAGGAAAGCCCGCAGCCCCAAAGTCTGGGTGGCAATGCAAGTAGTTCCCAGAGACCTTGAAAGAAAGCAAGACTTGGTCTGGCTGACGACTTGGTTGTGGGAGCCAGGCCAGGATGTTTGGAATTTTTGGAGGCCGGTGCTGGGAAAAAGTGAACGAAAGGTGCTTTTGAGGATAGAGTGGCCAGGAAAGCCCGCAGCCCCAAAGTCTGGGTGGCAATGCAAGTAGTTCCCAGAGACCTTGAAAGAAAGCAAGAGTTGTTCTGGCTGCCACCATGGGTGTGGGAGTCACCTCCGGACGTTTGGAATTTTTATGGGCCGGTGCTGGGAAAAAGGTTAAGAAAAAAGGTGCTTTTGAGGATAGAGTGGCCAGGAAAGCCCGCAGCCCCAAAGTCTGGGTGGCAATGCAAGTAGTTCCCAGAGACCTTGAAAGAAAGCAAGACTTGGTCTGGCTGACGCCTTGGTTGGGGGAGCCAGGCCAGGACGTTTGGAATTTTTGGAGGCCAGTGCTGGGAAAAAGGGAACAAAAGGTTTTTTTGAGGATAGAGTGGCCAGGAAAGCCCGCAGCTCCAAAGTCTGGGTGGCAATGCAAGTAGTTCCCAGAGGCGTTCATAAAAAGCAAGAGTTGTTCTGGCTGCCAGCTTGGTTGTGGGAGCCAGGCCAGGACGTTTGGAATTTTTGGAGGCCAGTGCTGGGAAAAGGTGAAAAAAAGGTGCTTTTGAGGATAGAGTGGCCAGGAAAGCCCGCAGCCCAAAAGTCTGGGTGGCAATGCAAGTAGTTCCCAGAGACCTTGAAAGAAAGCAAGAGTTGTTCTGGCTGCCACCATGGGTGTGGGACTCAGCTCTGGACGTTTGGAATTTTTATGGGCCGGTGCTGGAAAAATGTTAAGAAAAAAGGTGCTTTTGAGGATAGAGTGGCCAGGAAAGCCTGCAGCCCCAAAGTCTGGGTGGCAATGCAAGTAGTTCCCAGAGACCTTGAAAGAAAGCAAGACTTGGTCTGGCTGACGCCTTGGTTGTGGGAGCCAGGCCAGGATGTTTGGAATTTTTGGAGGTCAGTGCTGGGAAAAAGTGAACAAAAGGTGCTTTTGAGGATAGAGTGGCCAGGAAAGCCCGCAGCCCCAAAGTCTGGGTGGCAATGCAAGTAGTTCCCAGAGGCGTTCATAAAAAGCAAGAGTTCTTCTGGCTGCCACCTTGGTTGTGGGAGCCAGGCCAGGACACTTGGAATTTTTAAAGGCCGGTGCTGGGAAAAAGTGAACAAAAGGTGCTTTTGAGGATAGAGTGGCCAGGAAAGCCCGCAGCCCCAAAGTCTGGGTGGCAATGCAAGTAGTTCCCAGAGACCTTGAAAGAAAGCAAGACTTGGTCTGGCTGACGCCTTGGTTGGGGGAGCCAGGCCAGGACGTTTGGAATTTTTGGAGGCCAGTGCTGGGAAAAGGTGAAAAAAAGGTGCTTTTGAGGATAGAGTGGCCAGGAAAGCCCACAGCCCCAAAGTCTGGGTGGCAATGCAAGTAGTTCCCAGAGACCTTGAAAGAAAGCAAGACTTGGTCTGGCTGACGCCTTGGTTGGGGGAGCCAGGCCAGGATGTTTGGAATTTTTGGAGGCCGGTGCTGGGAAAAAGTGAACAAAAGGTGCTTTTGAGGATAGAGTGGCCAGGAAAGCCCACAGCCCCAAAGTCTGGGTGGCAATGCAAGTAGTTCCCAGAGAATGAAGGAAAGAAACCGTTGTTCTGGCTGCCAGCTTGGGTGTGGGAGCCAGGCCAGGACGTTTGGAATTTTTATGGGCCGGTGCTGGAAAAATGTTAAGAAAAAAGGTGCTTTTGAGGATAGAGTGGCCAGGAAAGCCCGCACCCCAAAGTCTGGGTGGCAATGCAAGTAGTTCCCAGAGAATGAAGGAAAGAAACCGTTGTTCTGGCTGCCAGCTTGGGTGTGGGAGCCAGGCCAGGACGTTTGGAATTTTTATGGACCGGTGCTGGAAAAATGTTAAGAAAAAAGGTGCTTTTGAGGATAGAGTGGCCAGGAAAGCCCGCACCCCAAAGTCTGGGTGGCAATGCAAGTAGTTCCCAGAGACCTTGAAAGAAAGCAAGAGTTGTTCTGGCTGCCAGCTTGGGTGTGGGACTCAGCTCCGGACGTTTGGCATATTGGAGTCCGGTGCTGGGAAAAAGTGAACAAAAGGTGCTTTTGAGGATAGAGTGGCCAGGAAAGCCCGCAGCCCCAAAGTCTGGGTGGCAATGCAAGTAGTTCCCAGAGACCTTGAAAGAAAGCAAGACTTGGTCAGGCTGACGCCTTGGTTGGGGGAGCCAGGCCAGGACGTTTGGAATTTTTGGAGGCCGGTGCTGGGAAAAAGCGAACAAAAGGTGCTTTTGAGGATAGAGTGGCCAGGAAAGCCCACAGCCCCAAAGTCTGGGTGGCAATGCAAGTAGTTCCCAGAGAATGAAGGAAAGAAACCGTTGTTCTGGCTGCCAGCTTGGGTGTGGGGGTCAGCTCCTGACGTTTGGAATTTTTATGGGCCGGTGCTGGAAAAATGTTAAGAAAAAAGGTGCTTTTGAGGATAGAGTGGCCAGGAAAGCCCGCAGCCCCAAAGTCTGGGTGGCAATGCAAGTAGTTCCCAGAGACCTTGAAAGAAAGCAAGACTTGGTCTCGCTGACGCCTTGGTTGGGGGAGCCAGGCCAGGATGTTCGGAATTTTTGGAGGCCAGTGCTGGGAAAAAGTGAACAAAAGGTGCTTTTGAGGATAGAGTGGCCAGGAAAGCCCGCAGCCCCAAAGTCTGGGTGGCAATGCAAGTAGTTCCCAGAGACTTGAAAGAAAGCAAGAGTTGTTCTGGCTGCCACCTTGGTTGTGGGAGCCAGGCCAGGACGTTTGGAATTTTTGGAGGCCAGTGCTGGGAAAAGGTGAAAAAAAGGTGCTTTTGAGGATAGAGTGGCCAGGAAAGCCCGCAGCCCCAAAGTCTGGGTGGCAATGCAAGTAGTTCCCAGAGACCTTGAAAGAAAACAAGAGTTGTTTTCGCTGCCACCATGGGTGTGGGACTCAGCTCCGGACGTTTGGAATTTTTATGGGCCGGTGCTGGGGAAAATGTTAAGAAAAAAGGTGCTTTTGAGGATAGAGTGGCCAGGAAAGCCCGCAGCCCCAAAGTCTGGGTGGCAATGCAAGTAGTTCCCAGAGACCTTGAAAGAAAGCAAGTCTTGGTCTGGCTGCCAGCTTGGTTGTGGGAGCCAGGCCAGGACGTTTGGAATTTTGAAGTCCGGTGCTGGGAAAAAGTGAACAAAAGGTGCTTTTGAGGATAGAGTGGCCAGGAAAGCCCGCAGCCCCAAAGTCTGGGTGGCAATGCAAGTAGTTCCCAGAGAATGAAGGAAAGAAACCGTTGTTCTGGCTGCCAGCTTGGGTGTGGGAGCCAGGCCAGGATGTTTGGAATTTTTGGAGGCCGGTGCTGGGAAAAAGGGAACAAAAGGTGCTTTTGAGGATAGAGTGGCCAGGAAAGCCCACAGCCCCAAAGTCTGGGTGGCAATGCAAGTAGTTCCCAGAGACCTTGAAAGAAAGCAAGAGTTGTTCTGGCTGCCAGCTTGGTTGTGGGAGCCAGGCCAGGATGTTTGGAATTTTTGGAGGCCAGTGCTGGGAAAAAGTGAACAAAAGGTGCTTTTGAGGATAGAGTGGCCAGGAAAGCCCGCAGCCCCAAAGTCTGGGTGGCAATGCAAGTAGTTCCCAGAGGCGTTCATAAAAAGCTAGAGTTGTTCTGGCTGCCAGCTTGGTTGGGGGAGCCAGGCCAGGACGTTTGGAATTTTTGGAGGCCAGTGCTGGGAAAAAGTGAACAAAAGGTGCTTTTGAGGATAGAGTGGCCAGGAAAGCCCGCAGCCCCAAAGTCTGGGTGGCAATGCAAGTAGTTCCCAGAGACCTTGAAAGAAAGCAAGACTTGGTCTGGCTGACGACTTGGTTGGGGGAGCCAGGCCAGGATGTTTGGAATTTTTGGAGGCCGGTGCTGGGAAAAAGTGAACGAAAGGTGCTTTTGAGGATAGAGTGGCCAGGAAAGCCCGCAGCCCCAAAGTCTGGGTGGCAATGCAAGTAGTTCCCAGAGACCTTGAAAGAAAGCAAGAGTTGTTCTGGCTGCCACCATGGGTGTGGGAGTCACCTCCGGACGTTTGGAATTTTTATGGGCCGGTGCTGGGAAAAAGGTTAAGAAAAAAGGTGCTTTTGAGGATAGAGTGGCCAGGAAAGCCCGCAGCCCCAAAGTCTGGGTGGCAATGCAAGTAGTTCCCAGAGACCTTGAAAGAAAGCAAGACTTGGTCTGGCTGACGCCTTGGTTGGGGGAGCCAGGCCAGGACGTTTGGAATTTTTGGAGGCCAGTGCTGGGAAAAAGGGAACAAAAGGTTTTTTTGAGGATAGAGTGGCCAGGAAAGCCCGCAGCTCCAAAGTCTGGGTGGCAATGCAAGTAGTTCCCAGAGGCGTTCATAAAAAGCAAGAGTTGTTCTGGCTGCCAGCTTGGTTGTGGGAGCCAGGCCAGGACGTTTGGAATTTTTGGAGGCCAGTGCTGGGAAAAGGTGAAAAAAAGGTGCTTTTGAGGATAGAGTGGCCAGGAAAGCCCGCAGCCCCAAAGTCTGGGTGGCAATGCAAGTAGTTCCCAGAGACCTTGAAAGAAAGCAAGTCTTGGTCTGGCTGCCAGCTTGGTTGTGGGAGCCAGGCCAGGACGTTTGGAATTTTTGGAGGCCGGTGCTGGGAAAAAGTGAACAAAAGGTGCTTTTGAGGATAGAGTGGCCAGGAAAGCCCACAGCCCCAAAGTCTGGGTGGCAATGCAAGTAGTTCCCAGAGACCTTGAAAGAAAGCAAGAGTTGTTCTGGCTGCCACCATGGGTGTGGGACTCAGCTCTGGACGTTTGGAATTTTTATGGGCCGGTGCTGGAAAAATGTTAAGAAAAAAGGTGCTTCTGAAGATAGAGTGGCCAGGAAAGCCCGCAGCCCCAAAGTCTGGGTGGCAATGCAAGTAGTTCCCAGAGACCTTGAAAGAAAGCAAGACTTGGTCTGGCTGACGCCTTGGTTGTGGGAGCCAGGCCAGGATGTTTGGAATTTTTGGAGGCCAGTGCTGGGAAAAAGTGAACAAAAGGTGCTTTTGAGGATAGAGTGGCCAGGAAAGCCCGCAGCCCCAAAGTCTGGGTGGCAATGCAAGTAGTTCCCAGAGGCGTTCATAAAAAGCAAGAGTTGTTCTGGCTGCCACCTTGGTTGTGGGAGCCAGGCCAGGACACTTGGAATTTTTAAAGGCCGGTGCTGGGAAAAAGTGAACAAAAGGTGCTTTTGAGGATAGAGTGGCCAGGAAAGCCCGCAGCCCCAAAGTCTGGGTGGCAATGCAAGTAGTTCCCAGAGACCTTGAAAGAAAGCAAGACTTGGTCTGGCTGACGCCTTGGTTGGGGGAGCCAGGCCAGGACGTTTGGAATTTTTGGAGGCCAGTGCTGGGAAAAGGTGAAAAAAAGGTGCTTTTGAGGATAGAGTGGCCAGGAAAGCCCACAGCCCAAAAGTCTGGGTGGCAATGCAAGTAGTTCCCAGAGACCTTGAAAGAAAGCAAGACTTGGTCTGGCTGACGCCTTGGTTGGGGGAGCCAGGCCAGGATGTTTGGAATTTTTGGAGGCCGGTGCTGGGAAAAAGTGAACAAAAGGTGCTTTTGAGGATAGAGTGGCCAGGAAAGCCCGCAGCCCCAAAGTCTGGGTGGCAATGCAAGTAGTTCCCAGAGAATGAAGGAAAGAAACCGTTGTTCTGGCTGCCAGCTTGGGTGTGGGAGCCAGGCCAGGACGTTTGGAATTTTTATGGGCCGGTGCTGGAAAAATGTTAAGAAAAAAGGTGCTTTTGAGGATAGAGTGGCCAGGAAAGCCCGCACCCCAAAGTCTGGGTGGCAATGCAAGTAGTTCCCAGAGAATGAAGGAAAGAAACCGTTGTTCTGGCTGCCAGCTTGGGTGTGGGAGCCAGGCCAGGACGTTTGGAATTTTTATGGGCCGGTGCTGGAAAAATGTTAAGAAAAAAGGTGCTTTTGAGGATAGAGTGGCCAGGAAAGCCCGCACCCCAAAGTCTGGGTGGCAATGCAAGTAGTTCCCAGAGACCTTGAAAGAAAGCAACAGTTGTTCTGGCTGCCAGCTTGGGTGTGGGACTCAGCTCCGGACGTTTGGCATATTGGAGTCCGGTGCTGGGAAAAAGTGAACAAAAGGTGCTTTTGAGGATAGAGTGGCCAGGAAAGCCCGCAGCCCCAAAGTCTGGGTGGCAATGCAAGTAGTTCCCAGAGACCTTGAAAGAAAGCAAGACTTGGTCAGGCTGACGCCTTGGTTGGGGGAGCCAGGCCAGGACGTTTGGAATTTTTGGAGGCCGGTGCTGGGAAAAAGCGAACAAAAGGTGCTTTTGAGGATAGAGTGGCCAGGAAAGCCCACAGCCCCAAAGTCTGGGTGGCAATGCAAGTAGTTCCCAGAGAATGAAGGAAAGAAACCGTTTTTCTGGCTGCCAGCTTGGGTGTGGGGGTCAGCTCCTGACGTTTGGAATTTTTATGGGCCGGTGCTGGAAAAATGTTAAGAAAAAAGGTGCTTTTGAGGATAGAGTGGCCAGGAAAGCCCGCAGCCCCAAAGTCTGGGTGGCAATGCAAGTAGTTCCCAGAGACCTTGAAAGAAAGCAAGACTTGGTCTCGCTGACGCCTTGGTTGGGGGAGCCAGGCCAGGATGTTCGGAATTTTTGGAGGCCAGTGCTGGGAAAAAGTGAACAAAAGGTGCTTTTGAGGATAGAGTGGCCAGGAAAGCCCGCAGCCCCAAAGTCTGGGTGGCAATGCAAGTAGTTCCCAGAGACTTGAAAGAAAGCAAGTCTTGGTCTGGCTGCCACCTTGGTTGTGGGAGCCAGGCCAGGACGTTTGGAATTTTTGGAGGCCAGTGCTGGGAAAAGGTGAAAAAAAGGTGCTTTTGAGGATAGAGTGGCCAGGAAAGCCCGCAGCCCCAAAGTCTGGGTGGCAATGCAAGTAGTTCCCAGAGACCTTGAAAGAAAACAAGAGTTGTTTTCGCTGCCACCATGGGTGTGGGACTCAGCTCCGGACGTTTGGAATTTTTATGGGCCGGTGCTGGGGAAAATGTTAAGAAAAAAGGTGCTTTTGAGGATAGAGTGGCCAGGAAAGCCCGCAGCCCCAAAGTCTGGGTGGCAATGCAAGTAGTTCCCAGAGACCTTGAAAGAAAGCAAGTCTTGGTCTGGCTGCCAGCTTGGTTGTGGGAGCCAGGCCAGGACGTTTGGAATTTTGAAGTCCGGTGCTGGGAAAAAGTGAACAAAAGGTGCTTTTGAGGATAGAGTGGCCAGGAAAGCCCGCAGCCCCAAAGTCTGGGTGGCAATGCAAGTAGTTCCCAGAGAATGAAGGAAAGAAACCGTTGTTCTGGCTGCCAGCTTGGGTGTGGGAGCCAGGCCAGGATGTTTGGAATTTTTGGAGGCCGGTGCTGGGAAAAAGGGAACAAAAGGTGCTTTTGAGGATAGAGTGGCCAGGAAAGCCCACAGCCCCAAAGTCTGGGTGGCAATGCAAGTAGTTCCCAGAGACCTTGAAAGAAAGCAAGAGTTGTTCTGGCTGCCAGCTTGGTTGTGGAAGCCAGGCCAGGACGTTTGGAATTTTTGGAGGCCTGTGCTGGGAAAAAGTGAACAAAAGGTGCTTTTGAGGATAGAGTGGCCAGGAAAGCCCGCAGCCCCAAAGTCTGGGTGGCAATGCAAGTAGTTCCCAGAGGCGTTCATAAAAAGCTAGAGTTGTTCTGGCTGCCAGCTTGGTTGGGGGAGCCAGGCCAGGACGTTTGGAATTTTTGGAGGCCAGTGCTGGGAAAAAGTGAACAAAAGGTGCTTTTGAGGATAGAGTGGCCAGGAAAGCCCGCAGCCCCAAAGTCTGGGTGGCAATGCAAGTAGTTCCCAGAGACCTTGAAAGAAAGCAAGTCTTGGTCTGGCTGCCAGCTTGGTTGTGGGAGCCAGGCCAGGACGTTTGGAATTTTGAAGTCCGGTGCTGGGAAAAAGTGAACAAAAGGTGCTTTTGAGGATAGAGTGGCCAGGAAAGCCCGCAGCCCCAAAGTCTGGGTGGCAATGCAAGTAGTTCCCAGAGAATGAAGGAAAGAAACCGTTGTTCTGGCTGCCAGCTTGGGTGTGGGAGCCAGGCCAGGACGTTTGGAATTTTTATGGGCCGGTGCTGGAAAAATGTTAAGAAAAAAGGTGCTTTTGAGGATAGAGTGGCCAGGAAAGCCCGCAGCCCCAAAGTCTGGGTGGCAATGCAAGTAGTTACCAGAGACCTTGAAAGAAAGCAAGACTTGGTCTGGCTGACGCCTTGGTTGGGGGAGCCAAGCCAGGATGTTTGGAATTTTTGGAGGCCGGTGCTGGGAAAAAGTGAACAAAAGGTGCTTTTGAGGATAGAGTGGCCAGGAAAGCCCACAGCCCCAAAGTCTGGGTGGCAATGCAAGTAGTTCCCAGAGACCTTGAAAGAAAGCAAGAGTTGTTCTGGCTGCCACCATGGGTGTGGGACTCAGCTCTGGACGTTTGGAATTTTTATGGGCCGGTGCTGGAAAAATGTTAAGAAAAAAGGTGCTTTTGAGGATAGAGTGGCCAGGAAAGCCTGCAGCCCCAAAGTCTGGGTGGCAATGCAAGTAGTTCCCAGAGACCTTGAAAGAAAGCAAGAGTTGTTCTCGCTGCCACCATGGGTGTGGGACTCAGCTCCGGACGTTTGGAATTTTTATGGGCCGGTGCTGGGAAAAAGGTTAAGAAAAAAGGTGCTTTTGAGGATAGAGTGGCCAGGAAAGCCCGCAGCCCCAAAGTCTGGGTGGCAATGCAAGCAGTTCCCAGAGACCTTGAAAGAAAGCAAGACTTGGTCTGGCTGACGCCTTGGTTGGGGGAGCCAGGCCAGGATGTTTGGAATTTTTGGAGGCCGGTGCTGGGAAAAAGTGAACAAAAGGTGCTTTTGAGGATAGAGTGGCCAGGAAAGCCCACAGCCCCAAAGTCTGGGTGGCAATGCAAGTAGTTCCCAGAGACCTTGAAAGAAAGCAAGTCTTGGTCTGGCTGCCAGCTTGGTTGTGGGAGCCAGGCCAGGACGTTTGGAATTTTGAAGTCCGGTGCTGGGAAAAAGTGAACAAAAGGTGCTTTTGAGGATAGAGTGGCCAGGAAAGCCCGCAGCCCCAAAGTCTGGGTGGCAATGCAAGTAGTTCCCAGAGAATGAAGGAAAGAAACCGTTGTTCTGGCTGCCAGCTTGGGTGTGGGAGCCAGGCCAGGATGTTTGGAATTTTTGGAGGCCGGTGCTGGGAAAAAGGGAACAAAAGGTGCTTTTGAGGATAGAGTGGCCAGGAAAGCCTGCAGCCCCAAAGTCTGGGTGGCAATGCAAGTAGTTCCCAGAGACCTTGAAAGAAAGCAAGAGTTGTTCTGGCTGCCAGCTTGGTTGTGGGAGCCAGGCCAGGACGTTTGGAATTTTTGGAGGCCTGTGCTGGGAAAAAGTGAACAAAAGGTGCTTTTGAGGATAGAGTGGCCAGGAAAGCCCGCAGCCCCAAAGTCTGGGTGGCAATGCAAGTAGTTACCAGAGGCGTTCATAAAAAGCTAGAGTTGTTCTGGCTGCCAGCTTGGTTGGGGGAGCCAGGCCAGGACGTTTGGAATTTTTGGAGGCCAGTGCTGGGAAAAAGTGAACAAAAGGTGCTTTTGAGGATAGAGTGGCCAGGAAAGCCCGCAGCCCCAAAGTCTGGGTGGCAATGCAAGTAGTTCCCAGAGACCTTGAAAGAAAGCAAGACTTGGTCTGGCTGACGACTTGGTTGGGGGAGCCAGGCCAGGATGTTTGGAATTTTTGGAGGCCAGTGCTGGGAAAAAGTGAACAAAAGGTGCTTTTGAGGATAGAGTGGCCAGGAAAGCCCGCAGCCCCAAAGTCTGGGTGGCAATGCAAGTAGTTCCCAGAGACCTTGAAAGAAAGCAAGAGTTGTTCTCGCTGCCACCATGGGAGTGGGAGTCACCTCCGGACGTTTGGAATTTTTATGGGCCGGTGCTGGGAAAATGGTTAAGAAAAAAGGTGCTTTTGAGGATAGAGTGGCCAGGAAAGCCCGCAGCCCCAAAGTCTGGGTGGCAATGCAAGTAGTTCCCAGAGACCTTGAAAGAAAGCAAGACTTGGTCTGGCTGACGCCTTGGTTGGGGGAGCCAGGCCAGGATGTTCGGAATTTTTGGAGGCCAGTGCTGGGAAAAAGTGAACAAAAGGTGCTTTTGAGGATAGAGTGGCCAGGAAAGCCCGCAGCCCCAAAGTCTGGGTGGCAATGCAAGTAGTTCCCAGAGAATGAAGGAAAGAAACCGTTGTTCTGGCTGCCAGCTTGGGTGTGGGAGCCAGGCCAGGACGTTTGGAATTTTTATGGGCCGGTGCTGGAAAAATGTTAAGAAAAAAGGTGCTTTTGAGGATAGAGTGGCCAGGAAAGCCCGCACCCCAAAGTCTGGGTGGCAATGCAAGTAGTTCCCAGAGAATGAAGGAAAGAAACCGTTGTTCTGGCTGCCAGCTTGGGTGTGGGAGCCAGGCCAGGACGTTTGGAATTTTTATGGGCCGGTGCTGGAAAAATGTTAAGAAAAAAGGTGCTTTTGAGGATAGAGTGGCCAGGAAAGCCCGCACCCCAAAGTCTGGGTGGCAATGCAAGTAGTTCCCAGAGACCTTGAAAGAAAGCAACAGTTGTTCTGGCTGCCAGCTTGGGTGTGGGACTCAGCTCCGGACGTTTGGCATATTGGAGTCCGGTGCTGGGAAAAAGTGAACAAAAGGTGCTTTTGAGGATAGAGTGGCCAGGAAAGCCCGCAGCCCCAAAGTCTGGGTGGCAATGCAAGTAGTTCCCAGAGACCTTGAAAGAAAGCAAGACTTGGTCAGGCTGACGCCTTGGTTGGGGGAGCCAGGCCAGGACGTTTGGAATTTTTGGAGGCCGGTGCTGGGAAAAAGCGAACAAAAGGTGCTTTTGAGGATAGAGTGGCCAGGAAAGCCCACAGCCCCAAAGTCTGGGTGGCAATGCAAGTAGTTCCCAGAGAATGAAGGAAAGAAACCGTTGTTCTGGCTGCCAGCTTGGGTGTGGGGGTCAGCTCCTGACGTTTGGAATTTTTATGGGCCGGTGCTGGAAAAATGTTAAGAAAAAAGGTGCTTTTGAGGATAGAGTGGCCAGGAAAGCCCGCAGCCCCAAAGTCTGGGTGGCAATGCAAGTAGTTCCCAGAGACCTTGAAAGAAAGCAAGACTTGGTCTCGCTGACGCCTTGGTTGGGGGAGCCAGGCCAGGATGTTCGGAATTTTTGGAGGCCAGTGCTGGGAAAAAGTGAACAAAAGGTGCTTTTGAGGATAGAGTGGCCAGGAAAGCCCGCAGCCCCAAAGTCTGGGTGGCAATGCAAGTAGTTCCCAGAGACTTGAAAGAAAGCAAGTCTTGGTCTGGCTGCCACCTTGGTTGTGGGAGCCAGGCCAGGACGTTTGGAATTTTTGGAGGCCAGTGCTGGGAAAAGGTGAAAAAAAGGTGCTTTTGAGGATAGAGTGGCCAGGAAAGCCCGCAGCCCCAAAGTCTGGGTGGCAATGCAAGTAGTTCCCAGAGACCTTGAAAGAAAACAAGAGTTGTTTTCGCTGCCACCATGGGTGTGGGACTCAGCTCCGGACGTTTGGAATTTTTATGGGCCGGTGCTGGGGAAAAGGTTAAGAAAAAAGGTGCTTTTGAGGATAGAGTGGCCAGGAAAGCCCGCAGCCCCAAAGTCTGGGTGGCAATGCAAGTAGTTCCCAGAGACCTTGAAAGAAAGCAAGTCTTGGTCTGGCTGCCAGCTTGGTTGTGGGAGCCAGGCCAGGACGTTTGGAATTTTGAAGTCCGGTGCTGGGAAAAAGTGAACAAAAGGTGCTTTTGAGGATAGAGTGGCCAGGAAAGCCCGCAGCCCCAAAGTCTGGGTGGCAATGCAAGTAGTTCCCAGAGAATGAAGGAAAGAAACCGTTGTTCTGGCTGCCAGCTTGGGTGTGGGAGCCAGGCCAGGATGTTTGGAATTTTTGGAGGCCGGTGCTGGGAAAAAGGGAACAAAAGGTGCTTTTGAGGATAGAGTGGCCAGGAAAGCCCACAGCCCCAAAGTCTGGGTGGCAATGCAAGTAGTTCCCAGAGACCTTGAAAGAAAGCAAGAGTTGTTCTGGCTGCCAGCTTGGTTGTGGAAGCCAGGCCAGGACGTTTGGAATTTTTGGAGGCCGGTGCTGGGAAAAAGTGAACAAAAGGTGCTTTTGAGGATAGAGTGGCCAGGAAAGCCCGCAGCCCCAAAGTCTGGGTGGCAATGCAAGTAGTTCCCAGAGGCGTTCATAAAAAGCTAGAGTTGTTCTGGCTGCCAGCTTGGTTGGGGGAGCCAGGCCAGGACGTTTGGAATTTTTGGAGGCCAGTGCTGGGAAAAAGTGAACAAAAGGTGCTTTTGAGGATAGAGTGGCCAGGAAAGCCCGCAGCCCCAAAGTCTGGGTGGCAATGCAAGTAGTTCCCAGAGACCTTGAAAGAAAGCAAGTCTTGGTCTGGCTGCCAGCTTGGTTGTGGGAGCCAGGCCAGGACGTTTGGAATTTTGAAGTCCGGTGCTGGGAAAAAGTGAACAAAAGGTGCTTTTGAGGATAGAGTGGCCAGGAAAGCCCGCAGCCCCAAAGTCTGGGTGGCAATGCAAGTAGTTCCCAGAGAATGAAGGAAAGAAACCGTTGTTCTGGCTGCCAGCTTGGGTGTGGGAGCCAGGCCAGGACGTTTGGAATTTTTATGGGCCGGTGCTGGAAAAATGTTAAGAAAAAAGGTGCTTTTGAGGATAGAGTGGCCAGGAAAGCCCGCAGCCCCAAAGTCTGGGTGGCAATGCAAGTAGTTACCAGAGACCTTGAAAGAAAGCAAGACTTGGTCTGGCTGACGCCTTGGTTGGGGGAGCCAAGCCAGGATGTTTGGAATTTTTGGAGGCCGGTGCTGGGAAAAAGTGAACAAAAGGTGCTTTTGAGGATAGAGTGGCCAGGAAAGCCCACAGCCCCAAAGTCTGGGTGGCAATGCAAGTAGTTCCCAGAGACCTTGAAAGAAAGCAAGAGTTGTTCTGGCTGCCACCATGGGTGTGGGACTCAGCTCTGGACGTTTGGAATTTTTATGGGCCGGTGCTGGAAAAATGTTAAGAAAAAAGGTGCTTTTGAGGATAGAGTGGCCAGGAAAGCCTGCAGCCCCAAAGTCTGGGTGGCAATGCAAGTAGTTCCCAGAGACCTTGAAAGAAAGCAAGAGTTGTTCTCGCTGCCACCATGGGTGTGGGACTCAGCTCCGGACGTTTGGAATTTTTATGGGCCGGTGCTGGGAAAAAGGTTAAGAAAAAAGGTGCTTTTGAGGATAGAGTGGCCAGGAAAGCCCGCAGCCCCAAAGTCTGGGTGGCAATGCAAGCAGTTCCCAGAGACCTTGAAAGAAAGCAAGACTTGGTCTGGCTGACGCCTTGGTTGGGGGAGCCAGGCCAGGATGTTTGGAATTTTTGGAGGCCGGTGCTGGGAAAAAGTGAACAAAAGGTGCTTTTGAGGATAGAGTGGCCAGGAAAGCCCACAGCCCCAAAGTCTGGGTGGCAATGCAAGTAGTTCCCAGAGACCTTGAAAGAAAGCAAGTCTTGGTCTGGCTGCCAGCTTGGTTGTGGGAGCCAGGCCAGGACGTTTGGAATTTTGAAGTCCGGTGCTGGGAAAAAGTGAACAAAAGGTGCTTTTGAGGATAGAGTGGCCAGGAAAGCCCGCAGCCCCAAAGTCTGGGTGGCAATGCAAGTAGTTCCCAGAGAATGAAGGAAAGAAACCGTTGTTCTGGCTGCCAGCTTGGGTGTGGGAGCCAGGCCAGGATGTTTGGAATTTTTGGAGGCCGGTGCTGGGAAAAAGGGAACAAAAGGTGCTTTTGAGGATAGAGTGGCCAGGAAAGCCTGCAGCCCCAAAGTCTGGGTGGCAATGCAAGTAGTTCCCAGAGACCTTGAAAGAAAGCAAGAGTTGTTCTGGCTGCCAGCTTGGTTGTGGGAGCCAGGCCAGGACGTTTGGAATTTTTGGAGGCCTGTGCTGGGAAAAAGTGAACAAAAGGTGCTTTTGAGGATAGAGTGGCCAGGAAAGCCCGCAGCCCCAAAGTCTGGGTGGCAATGCAAGTAGTTCCCAGAGGCGTTCATAAAAAGCTAGAGTTGTTCTGGCTGCCAGCTTGGTTGGGGGAGCCAGGCCAGGACGTTTGGAATTTTTGGAGGCCAGTGCTGGGAAAAAGTGAACAAAAGGTGCTTTTGAGGATAGAGTGGCCAGGAAAGCCCGCAGCCCCAAAGTCTGGGTGGCAATGCAAGTAGTTCCCAGAGACCTTGAAAGAAAGCAAGACTTGGTCTGGCTGACGACTTGGTTGGGGGAGCCAGGCCAGGATGTTTGGAATTTTTGGAGGCCAGTGCTGGGAAAAAGTGAACAAAAGGTGCTTTTGAGGATAGAGTGGCCAGGAAAGCCCGCAGCCCCAAAGTCTGGGTGGCAATGCAAGTAGTTCCCAGAGACCTTGAAAGAAAGCAAGAGTTGTTCTCGCTGCCACCATGGGAGTGGGAGTCACCTCCGGACGTTTGGAATTTTTATGGGCCGGTGCTGGGAAAATGGTTAAGAAAAAAGGTGCTTTTGAGGATAGAGTGGCCAGGAAAGCCCGCAGCCCCAAAGTCTGGGTGGCAATGCAAGTAGTTCCCAGAGACCTTGAAAGAAAGCAAGACTTGGTCTGGCTGACGCCTTGGTTGGGGGAGCCAGGCCAGGATGTTCGGAATTTTTGGAGGCCAGTGCTGGGAAAAAGTGAACAAAAGGTGCTTTTGAGGATAGAGTGGCCAGGAAAGCCCGCAGCCCCAAAGTCTGGGTGGCAATGCAAGTAGTTCCCAGAGACTTGAAAGAAAGCAAGAGTTGTTCTGGCTGCCACCTTGGTTGTGGGAGCCAGGCCAGGACGTTTGGAATTTTTGGAGGCCAGTGCTGGGAAAAAGGGAACAAAAGGTTTTTTTGAGGATAGAGTGGCCAGGAAAGCCCGCAGCCCCAAAGTCTGGGTGGCAATGCAAGTAGTTCCCAGAGGCGTTCATAAAAAGCAAGAGTTGTTCTGGCTGCCAGCTTGGTTGTGGGAGCCAGGCCAGGACGTTTGGAATTTTTGGAGGCCAGTGCTGGGAAAAGGTGAAAAAAAGGTGCTTTTGAGGATAGAGTGGCCAGGAAAGCCCGCAGCCCCAAAGTCTGGGTGGCAATGCAAGTAGTTCCCAGAGAATGAAGGAAAGAAACCATTGTTCTGGCTGCCAGCTTGGGTGTGGGAGCCAGGCCAGGACGTTTGGAATTTTTATGGGCCGGTGCTGGAAAAATGTTAAGAAAAAAGGTGCTTTTGAGGATAGAGTGGCCAGGAAAGCCCGCACCCCAAAGTCTGGGTGGCAATGCAAGTAGTTACCAGAGACCTTGAAAGAAAGCAAGACTTGGTCTGGCTGACGCCTTGGTTGGGGGAGCCAAGCCAGGATGTTTGGAATTTTTGGAGGCCGGTGCTGGGAAAAAGTGAACAAAAGGTGCTTTTGAGGATAGAGTGGCCAGGAAAGCCCACAGCCCCAAAGTCTGGGTGGCAATGCAAGTAGTTCCCAGAGACCTTGAAAGAAAGCAAGAGTTGTTCTGGCTGCCACCATGGGTGTGGGACTCAGCTCTGGACGTTTGGAATTTTTATGGGCCGGTGCTGGAAAAATGTTAAGAAAAAAGGTGCTTTTGAGGATAGAGTGGCCAGGAAAGCCTGCAGCCCCAAAGTCTGGGTGGCAATGCAAGTAGTTCCCAGAGACCTTGAAAGAAAGCAAGAGTTGTTCTGGCTGCCACCATGGGTGTGGGACTCAGCTCCGGACGTTTGGGATTTTTATGGGCCGGTGCTGGGAAAATGTTAAGAAAAAAGGTGCTTTTGAGGATAGAGTGGCCAGGAAAGCCCGCAGCCCCAAAGTCTGGGTGGCAATGCAAGCAGTTCCCAGAGACCTTGAAAGAAAGCAAGAGTTGTTCTGGCTGCCAGCTTGGTTGGGGGAGCCAGGCCAGGACGTTTGGAATTTTTGGAGGCCAGTGCTGGGAAAAAGTGAACAAAAGGTGCTTTTGAGGATAGAGTGGCCAGGAAAGCCCGCAGCCCCAAAGTCTGGGTGGCAATGCAAGTAGTTCCCAGAGGCGTTCATAAAAAGCTAGAGTTGTTCTGGCTGCCAGCTTGGTTGGGGGAGCCAGGCCACGACGTTTGGAATTTTTGGAGGCCTGTGCTGGGAAAAAGTGAACAAAAGGTGCTTTTGAGGATAGAGTGGCCAGGAAAGCCCGCAGCCCCAAAGTCTGGGTGGCAATGCAAGTAGTTCCCAGAGACCTTGAAAGAAAGCAAGACTTGGTCTGGCTGACGCCTTGGTTGTGGGAGCCAGGCCAGGATGTTTGGAATTTTTGGAGGCCGGTGCTGGGAAAAAGTGAACAAAAGGTGCTTTTGAGGATAGAGTGGCCAGGAAAGCCCGCAGCCCCAAAGTCTGGGTGGCAATGCAAGTAGTTCCCAGAGACCTTGAAAGAAAGCAAGAGTTGTTCTGGCTGCCACCATGGGTGTGGGAGTCAGCTCCGGACGTTTGGAATTTTTATGGGCTGGTGCTGGGAAAAAGGTTAAGAAAAAAGGTGCTTTTGAGGATAGAGTGGCCAGGAAAGCCCGCAGCCCCAAAGTCTGGGTGGCAATGCAAGTAGTTCCCAGAGACCTTGAAAGAAAGCAAGACTTGGTCTGGCTGACGGCTTGGTTGGGGGAGCCAGGCCAGGACGTTTGGAATTTTTGGAGGCCGGTGCTGGGAAAAAGCGAACAAAAGGTGCTTTTGAGGATAGAGTGGCCAGGAAAGCCCACAGCCCCAAAGTCTGGGTGGCAATGCAAGTAGTTCCCAGAGAATGAAGGAAAGAAACCGTTGTTCTGGCTGCCAGCTTGGGTGTGGGGGTCAGCTCCTGACGTTTGGAATTTTTATGGGCCGGTGCTGGAAAAATGTTAAGAAAAAAGGTGCTTTTGAGGATAGAGTGGCCAGGAAAGCCCGCACCCCAAAGTCTGGGTGGCAATGCAAGTAGTTCCCAGAGACCTTGAAAGAAAGCAAGACTTGGTCTGGCTGACGCCTTGGTTGTGGGAGCCAGGCCAGGATGTTCGGAATTTTTGGAGGCCGGTGCTGGGAAAAAGTGAACAAAAGGTGGTTTTGAGGATAGAGTGGCCAGGAAAGCCCGCAGCCCCAAAGTCTGGGTGGCAATGCAAGTAGTTCCCAGAGACTTGAAAGAAAGCAAGAGTTGTTCTGGCTGCCACCTTGGTTGTGGGAGCCAGGCCAGGACGTTTGGAATTTTTGGAGGCCGGTGCTGGGAAAAAGGGAACAAAAGGTGCTTTTGAGGATAGAGTGGCCAGGAAAGCCCGCAGCCCCAAAGTCTGGGTGGCAATGCAAGTAGTTCCCAGAGACCTTGAAAGAAAGCAAGACTTGGTCTGGCTGACGACTTGGTTGGGGGAGCCAGGCCAGGATGTTTGGAATTTTTGGAGGCCGGTGCTGGGAAAAAGGGAACAAAAGGTGCTTTTGAGGATAGAGTGGCCAGGAAAGCCCACAGCCCCAAAGTCTGGGTGGCAATGCAAGTAGTTCCCAGAGACCTTGAAAGAAAGCAAGAGTTGTTCTCGCTGCCACCATGGGTGTGGGAGTCAGCTCCGGACGTTTGGAATTTTTATGGGCCGGTGCTGGGAAAATGGTTAAGAAAAAAGGTGCTTTTGAGGATAGAGTGGCCAGGAAAGCCCGCAGCCCCAAAGTCTGGGTGGCAATGCAAGTAGTTCCCAGAGACCTTGAAAGAAAGCAAGACTTGGTCTGGCTGACGCCTTGGTTGGGGGAGCCAGGCCAGGATGTTCGGAATTTTTGGAGGCCAGTGCTGGGAAAAAGTGAACAAAAGGTGCTTTTGAGGATAGAGTGGCCAGGAAAGCCCGCAGCCCCAAAGTCTGGGTGGCAATGCAAGTAGTTCCCAGAGACTTGAAAGAAAGCAAGAGTTGTTCTGGCTGCCACCTTGGTTGTGGGAGCCAGGCCAGGACGTTTGGAATTTTTGGAGGCCAGTGCTGGGAAAAAGGGAACAAAAGGTTTTTTTGAGGATAGAGTGGCCAGGAAAGCCCGCAGCCCCAAAGTCTGGGTGGCAATGCAAGTAGTTCCCAGAGGCGTTCATAAAAAGCAAGAGTTGTTCTGGCTGCCACCTTGGTTGTGGGAGCCAGGCCAGGACGTTTGGAATTTTTGGAGGCCAGTGCTGGGAAAAGGTGAAAAAAAGGTGCTTTTGAGGATAGAGTGGCCAGGAAAGCCCGCAGCCCCAAAGTCTGGGTGGCAATGCAAGTAGTTCCCAGAGACCTTGAAAGAAAACAAGAGTTGTTCTCGCTGCCACCATGGGTGTGGGACTCAGCTCCGGACGTTTGGAATTTTTATGGGCCGGTGCTGGGGAAAAGGTTAAGAAAAAAGGTGCTTTTGAGGATAGAGTGGCCAGGAAAGCCCGCAGCCCCAAAGTCTGGGTGGCAATGCAAGTAGTTCCCAGAGACCTTGAAAGAAAGCAAGTCTTGGTCTGGCTGCCAGCTTGGTTGTGGGAGCCAGGCCAGGACGTTTGGAATTTTGAAGTCCGGTGCTGGGAAAAAGTGAACAAAAGGTGCTTTTGAGGATAGAGTGGCCAGGAAAGCCCGCAGCTCCAAAGTCTGGGTGGCAATGCAAGTAGTTCCCAGAGAATGAAGGAAAGAAACCGTTGTTCTGGCTGCCAGCTTGGGTGTGGGGGTCAGCTCCTGACGTTTGGAATTTTTATGGGCCGGTGCTGGAAAAAGGTTAAGAAAAAAGGTGCTTTTGAGGATAGAGTGGCCAGGAAAGCCCGCACCCCAAAGTCTGGGTGGCAATGCAAGTAGTTACCAGAGACCTTGAAAGAAAGCAAGACTTGGTCTGGCTGACGCCTTGGTTGTGGGAGCCAAGCCAGGATGTTTGGAATTTTTGGAGGCCTGTGCTGGGAAAAAGTGAACAAAAGGTGCTTTTGAGGATAGAGTGGCCAGGAAAGCCCACAGCCCCAAAGTCTGGGTGGCAATGCAAGTAGTTCCCAGAGACCTTGAAAGAAAGCAAGAGTTGTTCTGGCTGCCACCATGGGTGTGGGACTCAGCTCTGGACGTTTGGAATTTTTATGGGCCGGTGCTGGAAAAATGTTAAGAAAAAAGTTGCTTTTGAGGATAGAGTGGCCAGGAAAGCCTGCAGCCCCAAAGTCTGGGTGGCAATGCAAGTAGTTCCCAGAGACCTTGAAAGAAAGCAAGAGTTGTTCTCGCTGCCACCATGGGTGTGGGACTCAGCTCCGGACGTTTGGGATTTTTATGGGCTGGTGCTGGGAAAAAGGTTAAGAAAAAAGGTGCTTTTGAGGATAGAGTGGCCAGGAAAGCCCGCAGCCCCAAAGTCTGGGTGGCAATGCAAGCAGTTCCCAGAGACCTTGAAAGAAAGCAAGACTTGGTCTGGCTGACGCCTTGGTTGTGGGAGCCAGGCCAGGATGTTTGGAATTTTTGGAGGCCGGTGCTGGGAAAAAGTGAACAAAAGGTGCTTTTGAGGATAGAGTGGCCAGGAAAGCCCACAGCCCCAAAGTCTGGGTGGCAATGCAAGTAGTTCCCAGAGACCTTGAAAGAAAGCAAGAGTTGTTCTGGCTGCCAGCTTGGTTGTGGGAGCCAGGCCAGGACGTTTGGAATTTTTGGAGGCCAGTGCTGGGAAAAAGTGAACAAAAGGTGCTTTTGAGGATAGAGTGGCCAGGAAAGCCCGCAGCCCCAAAGTCTGGGTGGCAATGCAAGTAGTTCCCAGAGGCGTTCATAAAAAGCTAGAGTTGTTCTGGCTGCCAGCTTGGTTGTGGGAGCCAGGCCAGGACGTTTGGAATTTTTGGAGGCCAGTGCTGGGAAAAAGTGAACAAAAGGTGCTTTTGAGGATAGAGTGGCCAGGAAAGCCCGCAGCCCCAAAGTCTGGGTGGCAATGCAAGTAGTTCCCAGAGACCTTGAAAGAAAGCAAGACTTGGTCTGGCTGACGCCTTGGTTGGGGGAGCCAGGCCAGGACGTTTGGAATTTTTGGAGGCCGGTGCTGGGAAAAAGCGAACAAAAGGTGCTTTTGAGGATAGAGTGGCCAGGAAAGCCCACAGCCCCAAAGTCTGGGTGGCAATGCAAGTAGTTCCCAGAGAATGAAGGAAAGAAACCGTTGTTCTGGCTGCCAGCTTGGGTGTGGGGGTCAGCTCCTGACGTTTGGAATTTTTATGGGCCGGTGCTGGAAAAATGTTAAGAAAAAAGGTGCTTTTGAGGATAGAGTGGCCAGGAAAGCCCGCAGCCCCAAAGTCTGGGTGGCAATGCAAGTAGTTCCCAGAGACCTTGAAAGAAAGCAAGAGTTGTTCTGGCTGCCACCATGGGTGTGGGACTCAGCTCTGGACGTTTGGAATTTTTATGGGCCGGTGCTGGAAAAATGTTAAGAAAAAAGGTGCTTTTGAGGATAGAGTGGCCAGGAAAGCCTGCAGCCCCAAAGTCTGGGTGGCAATGCAAGTAGTTCCCAGAGACCTTGAAAGAAAGCAAGAGTTGTTCTGGCTGCCACCATGGGTGTGGGACTCAGATCCGGACGTTTGGGATTTTTATGGGCCGGTGCTGGGAAAAAGGTTAAGAAAAAAGGTGCTTTTGAGGATAGAGTGGCCAGGAAAGCCCGCAGCCCCAAAGTCTGGGTGGCAATGCAAGTAGTTCCCAGAGGCGTTCATAAAAAGCTAGAGTTGTTCTGGCTGCCAGCTTGGTTGGGGGAGCCAGGCCAGGACGTTTGGAATTTTTGGAGGCCGGTGCTGGGAAAAAGTGAACAAAAGGTGCTTTTGAGGATAGAGTGGCCAGGAAAGCCCGCAGCCCCAAAGTCTGGGTGGCAATGCAAGTAGTTCCCAGAGACCTTGAAAGAAAGCAAGACTTGGTCTGGCTGACGCCTTGGTTGTGGGAGCCAGGCCAGGATGTTTGGAATTTTTGGAGGCCGGTGCTGGGAAAAAGTGAACAAAAGGTGCTTTTGAGGATAGAGTGGCCAGGAAAGCCCGCAGCCCCAAAGTCTGGGTGGCAATGCAAGTAGTTCCCAGAGACCTTGAAAGAAAGCAAGAGTTGTTCTCGCTGCCACCATGGGTGTGGGAGTCACCTCCGGACGTTTGGAATTTTTATGGGCCGGTGCTGGGAAAAAGGTTAAGAAAAAAGGTGCTTTTGAGGATAGAGTGGCCAGGAAAGCCCGCAGCCCCAAAGTCTGGGTGGCAATGCAAGTAGTTCCCAGAGACCTTGAAAGAAAGCAAGACTTGGTCTGGCTGACGGCTTGGTTGGGGGAGCCAGGCCAGGACGTTTGGAATTTTTGGAGGCCGGTGCTGGGAAAAAGCGAACAAAAGGTGCTTTTGAGGATAGAGTGGCCAGGAAAGCCCACAGCCCCAAAGTCTGGGTGGCAATGCAAGTAGTTCCCAGAGAATGAAGGAAAGAAACCGTTGTTCTGGCTGCCAGCTTGGGTGTGGGAGCCAGGCCAGGACGTTTGGAATTTTTATGGGCCGGTGCTGGGAAAATGTTAAGAAAAAAGGTGCTTTTGAGGATAGAGTGGCCAGGAAAGCCCGCACCCCAAAGTCTGGGTGGCAATGCAAGTAGTTACCAGAGACCTTGAAAGAAAGCAAGACTAGTGTGGCTGACGCCTTGGTTGTGGGAGCCAGGCCAGGATGTTCGGAATTTTTGGAGGCCAGTGCTGGGAAAAAGTGAACAAAAGGTGCTTTTGAGGATAGAGTGGCCAGGAAAGCCCGCAGCCCCAAAGTCTGGGTGGCAATGCAAGTAGTTCCCAGAGACTTGAAAGAAAGCAAGAGTTGTTCTGGCTGCCACCTTGGTTGTGGGAGCCAGGCCAGGACGTTTGGAATTTTTGGAGGCCGGTGCTGGCAAAAAGGGAACAAAAGGTGCTTTTGAGGATAGAGTGGCCAGGAAAGCCCGCAGCCCCAAAGTCTGGGTGGCAATGCAAGTAGTTCCCAGAGACTTGAAAGAAAGCAAGAGTTGTTCTGGCTACCACCTTGGTTCTGGGAGCCAGGCCAGGACGTTTGGAATTTTTGGAGGCCAGTGCTGGGAAAAAGGGAACAAAAGGTTTTTTTGAGTATAGAGTGGCCAGGAAAGCCCGCAGCCCCAAAGTCTGGGTGGCAATGCAAGTAGTTCCCAGAGGCGTTCATAAAAAGCAAGAGTTGTTCTGGCTGCCAGCTTGGTTGTGGGAGCCAGGCCAGGATGTTCGGAATTTTTGGAGGCCAGTGCTGGGAAAAGGTGAAAAAAAGGTGCTTTTGAGGATAGAGTGGCCAGGAAAGCCCGCAGCCCCAAAGTCTGGGTGGCAATGCAAGTAGTTCCCAGAGACCTTGAAAGAAAACAAGAGTTGTTCTCGCTGCCACCATGGGTGTGGGAGTCACCTCCGGACGTTTGGAATTTTTATGGGCCGGTGCTGGGGAAAAGGTTAAGAAAAAAGGTGCTTTTGAGGATAGAGTGGCCAGGAAAGCCCGCAGCCCAAAAGTCTGGGTGGCAATGCAAGTAGTTCCCAGAGACCTTGAAAGAAAGCAAGTCTTGGTCTGGCTGCCAGCTTGGTTGTGGGAGCCAGGCCAGGACGTTTGGAATTTTGAAGTCCGGTGCTGGGAAAAAGTGAACAAAAGGTGCTTTTGAGGATAGAGTGGCCAGGAAAGCCCGCAGCCCCAAAGTCTGGGTGGCAATGCAAGTAGTTCCCAGAGAATGAAGGAAAGAAACCGTTGTTCTGGCTGCCAGCTTGGGTGTGGGAGCCAGGCCAGGACGTTTGGAATTTTTATGGGCCAGTGCTGGAAAAAGGTTAAGAAAAAAGGTGCTTTTGAGGATAGAGTGGCCAGGAAAGCCCGCACCCCAAAGTCTGGGTGGCAATGCAAGTAGTTCCCAGAGACCTTGAAAGAAAGCAAGACTTGGTCTGGCTGACGCCTTGGTTGTGGGAGCCAGGCCAGGATGTTTGGAATTTTTGGAGGCCGGTGCTGGGAAAAAGTGAACAAAAGGTGCTTTTGAGGATAGAGTGGCCAGGAAAGCCCACAGCCCCAAAGTCTGGGTGGCAATGCAAGTAGTTCCCAGAGACCTTGAAAGAAAGGAAGAGTTGTTCTGGCTGCCAGCTTGGGTGTGGGGGTCAGCTCCTGACGTTTGGAATTTTTATGGGCCGGTGCTGGAAAAATGTTAAGAAAAAAGGTGCTTTTGAGGATAGAGTGGCCAGGAAAGCCTGCAGCCCCAAAGTCTGGGTGGCAATGCAAGTAGTTCCCAGAGACCTTGAAAGAAAGCAAGACTTGGTCTGGCTGCCACCATGGGTGTGGGACTCAGCTCCGGACGTTTGGGATTTTTATGGGCCGGTGCTGGGAAAAAGGTTAAGAAAAAAGGTGCTTTTGAGGATAGAGTGGCCAGGAAAGCCCGCAGCCCCAAAGTCTGGGTGGCAATGCAAGCAGTTCCCAGAGACCTTGAAAGAAAGCAAGACTTGGTCTGGCTGACGCCTTGGTTGGGGGAGCCAGGCCAGGATGTTCGGAATTTTTGGAGGCCAGTGCTGGGAAAAAGTGAACAAAAGGTGCTTTTGAGGATAGAGTGGCCAGGAAAGCCCGCAGCCCCAAAGTCTGGGTGGCAATGCAAGTAGTTCCCAGAGACTTGAAAGAAAGCAAGAGTTGTTCTGGCTGCCACCTTGGTTGTGGGAGCCAGGCCAGGACGTTTGGAATTTTTGGAGGCCAGTGCTGGGAAAAAGGGAACAAAAGGTTTTTTTGAGGATAGAGTGGCCAGGAAAGCCCGCAGCCCCAAAGTCTGGGTGGCAATGCAAGTAGTTCCCAGAGGCGTTCATAAAAAGCAAGAGTTGTTCTGGCTGCCAGCTTGGTTGTGGGAGCCAGGCCAGGATGTTCGGAATTTTTGGAGGCCAGTGCTGGGAAAAGGTGAAAAAAAGGTGCTTTTGAGGATAGAGTGGCCAGGAAAGCCCGCAGCCCCAAAGTCTGGGTGGCAATGCAAGTAGTTCCCAGAGACCTTGAAAGAAAACAAGAGTTGTTCTCGCTGCCACCATGGGTGTGGGAGTCACCTCCGGACGTTTGGAATTTTTATGGGCCGGTGCTGGGGAAAAGGTTAAGAAAAAAGGTGCTTTTGAGGATAGAGTGGCCAGGAAAGCCCGCAGCCCAAAAGTCTGGGTGGCAATGCAAGTAGTTCCCAGAGACCTTGAAAGAAAGCAAGTCTTGGTCTGGCTGCCAGCTTGGTTGTGGGAGCCAGGCCAGGACGTTTGGAATTTTGAAGTCCGGTGCTGGGAAAAAGTGAACAAAAGGTGCTTTTGAGGATAGAGTGGCCAGGAAAGCCCGCAGCCCCAAAGTCTGGGTGGCAATGCAAGTAGTTCCCAGAGAATGAAGGAAAGAAACCGTTGTTCTGGCTGCCAGCTTGGGTGTGGGAGCCAGGCCAGGACGTTTGGAATTTTTATGGGCCAGTGCTGGAAAAAGGTTAAGAAAAAAGGTGCTTTTGAGGATAGAGTGGCCAGGAAAGCCCGCACCCCAAAGTCTGGGTGGCAATGCAAGTAGTTCCCAGAGACCTTGAAAGAAAGCAAGACTTGGTCTGGCTGACGCCTTGGTTGTGGGAGCCAGGCCAGGATGTTTGGAATTTTTGGAGGCCGGTGCTGGGAAAAAGTGAACAAAAGGTGCTTTTGAGGATAGAGTGGCCAGGAAAGCCCACAGTCCCAAAGTCTGGGTGGCAATGCAAGTAGTTCCCAGAGACCTTGAAAGAAAGGAAGAGTTGTTCTGGCTGCCAGCTTGGGTGTGGGGGTCAGCTCCTGACGTTTGGAATTTTTATGGGCCGGTGCTGGAAAAATGTTAAGAAAAAAGGTGCTTTTGAGGATAGAGTGGCCAGGAAAGCCTGCAGCCCCAAAGTCTGGGTGGCAATGCAAGTAGTTCCCAGAGACCTTGAAAGAAAGCAAGAGTTGTTCTGGCTGCCACCATGGGTGTGGGACTCAGCTCCGGACGTTTGGGATTTTTATGGGCCGGTGCTGGGAAAAAGGTTAAGAAAAAAGGTGCTTTTGAGGATAGAGTGGCCAGGAAAGCCCGCAGCCCCAAAGTCTGGGTGGCAATGCAAGCAGTTCCCAGAGACCTTGAAAGAAAGCAAGACTTGGTCTGGCTGACGCCTTGGTTGGGGGAGCCAGGCCAGGATGTTCGGAATTTTTGGAGGCCAGTGCTGGGAAAAAGTGAACAAAAGGTGCTTTTGAGGATAGAGTGGCCAGGAAAGCCCACAGCCCCAAAGTCTGGGTGGCAATGCAAGTAGTTCCCAGAGACTTGAAAGAAAGCAAGAGTTGTTCTGGCTGCCACCTTGGTTGTGGGAGCCAGGCCAGGACGTTTGGAATTTTTGGAGGCCAGTGCTGGGAAAAAGGGAACAAAAGGTTTTTTTGAGGATAGAGTGGCCAGGAAAGCCCGCAGCCCCAAAGTCTGGGTGGCAATGCAAGTAGTTCCCAGAGGCGTTCATAAAAAGCAAGAGTTGTTCTGGCTGCCAGCTTGGTTGTGGGAGCCAGGCCAGGATGTTCGGAATTTTTGGAGGCCAGTGCTGGGAAAAGGTGAAAAAAAGGTGCTTTTGAGGATAGAGTGGCCAGGAAAGCCCGCAGCCCCAAAGTCTGGGTGGCAATGCAAGTAGTTCCCAGAGACCTTGAAAGAAAACAAGAGTTGTTCTCGCTGCCACCATGGGTGTGGGAGTCAGCTCCGGACGTTTGGAATTTTTATGGGCCGGTGCTGGGGAAAAGGTTAAGAAAAAAGGTGCTTTTGAGGATAGAGTGGCCAGGAAAGCCCGCAGCCCAAAAGTCTGGGTGGCAATGCAAGTAGTTCCCAGAGACCTTGAAAGAAAGCAAGTCTTGGTCTGGCTGCCAGCTTGGTTGTGGGAGCCAGGCCAGGACGTTTGGAATTTTGAAGTCCGGTGCTGGGAAAAAGTGAACAAAAGGTGCTTTTGAGGATAGAGTGGCCAGGAAAGCCCGCAGCCCCAAAGTCTGGGTGGCAATGCAAGTAGTTCCCAGAGAATGAAGGAAAGAAACCGTTGTTCTGGCTGCCAGCTTGGGTGTGGGAGCCAGGCCAGGACGTTTGGAATTTTTATGGGCCAGTGCTGGAAAAATGTTAAGAAAAAAGGTGCTTTTGAGGATAGAGTGGCCAGGAAAGCCCGCACCCCAAAGTCTGGGTGGCAATGCAAGTAGTTACCAGAGACCTTGAAAGAAAGCAAGACTTGGTCTGGCTGACGCCTTGGTTGGGGGAGCCAGGCCAGGACGTGTGGAATTTTTGGAGGCCGGTGCTGGGAAAAAGCGAACAAAAGGTGCTTTTGAGGATAGAGTGGCCAGGAAAGCCCACAGCCCCAAAGTCTGGGTGGCAATGCAAGTAGTTCCCAGAGACCTTGAAAGAAAGCAAGAGTTGTTCTGGCTGCCACCATGGGTGTGGGACTCAGCTCTGGACGTTTGGAATTTTTATGGGCCGGTGCTGGAAAAATGTTAAGAAAAAAGGTGCTTTTGAGGATAGAGTGGCCAGGAAAGCCTGCAGCCCCAAAGTCTGGGTGGCAATGCAAGTAGTTCCCAGAGACCTTGAAAGAAAGCAAGAGTTGTTCTCGCTGCCACCATGGGTGTGGGACTCAGCTCCGGACGTTTGGGATTTTTATGGGCCGGTGCTGGGAAAAAGGTTAAGAAAAAAGGTGCTTTTGAGGATAGAGTGGCCAGGAAAGCCCACAGCCCCAAAGTCTGGGTGGCAATGCAAGTAGTTCCCAGAGGCGTTCATAAAAAGCTAGAGTTGTTCTGGCTGCCAGCTTGGTTGGGGGAGCCAGGCCAGGACGTTTGGAATTTTTGGAGGCCAGTGCTGGGAAAAAGTGAACAAAAGGTGCTTTTGAGGATAGAGTGGCCAGGAAAGCCCGCAGCCCCAAAGTCTGGGTGGCAATGCAAGTAGTTCCCAGAGACCTTGAAAGAAAGCAAGACTTGGTCTGGCTGACGCCTTGGTTGTGGGAGCCAGGCCAGGATGTTTGGAATTTTTGGAGGCCGGTGCTGGGAAAAAGTGAACAAAAGGTGCTTTTGAGGATAGAGTGGCCAGGAAAGCCCGCAGCCCCAAAGTCTGGGTGGCAATGCAAGTAGTTCCCAGAGACCTTGAAAGAAAGCAAGACTTGGTCTGGCTGACGCCTTGGTTGGGGGAGCCAGGCCAGGACGTTTGGAATTTTTGGAGGCCGGTGCTGGGAAAAAGTGAACAAAAGGTGCTTTTGAGGATAGAGTGGCCAGGAAAGCCCACAGCCCCAAAGTCTGGGTGGCAATGCAAGTAGTTCCCAGAGAATGAAGGAAAGAAACCGTTGTTCTGGCTGCCAGCTTGGGTGTGGGGGTCAGCTCCTGACGTTTGGAATTTTTATGGGCCGGTGCTGGAAAAATGTTAAGAAAAAAGGTGCTTTTGAGGATAGAGTGGCCAGGAAAGCCCGCACCCCAAAGTCTGGGTGGCAATGCAAGTAGTTCCCAGAGACCTTGAAAGAAAGCAAGACTTGGTCTGGCTGACGCCTTGGTTGTGGGAGCCAGGCCAGGACGTTTGGAATTTTTGGAGGCCAGTGCTGGGAAAAAGTGAACAAAAGGTGCTTTTGAGGATAGAGTGGCCAGGAAAGCCCGCAGCCCCAAAGTCTGGGTGGCAATGCAAGTAGTTCCCAGAGACTTGAAAGAAAGCAAGAGTTGTTCTGGCTGCCACCTTGGTTGTGGGAGCCAGGCCAGGACGTTTGGAATTTTTGGAGGCCGGTGCTGGGAAAAAGGGAACAAAAGGTGCTTTTGAGGATAGAGTGGCCAGGAAAGCCCGCAGCCCCAAAGTCTGGGTGGCAATGCAAGTAGTTCCCAGAGACCTTGAAAGAAAGCAAGTCTTGGTCTGGCTGCCAGCTTGGTTGTGGGAGCCAGGCCAGGACGTTTGGAATTTTGAAGTCCGGTGCTGGGAAAAAGTGAACAAAAGGTGCTTTTGAGGATAGAGTGGCCAGGAAAGCCCGCAGCCCCAAAGTCTGGGTGGCAATGCAAGTAGTTCCCAGAGACGTTCAAAACAAGCAAGAGTTGTTCTGGCTGCCAGCTTGGGTGTGGGACTCAGCTCCGGACGTTTGGAATTTTTATGCGCCGGTGCTGGGAAAAAGGTTAAGAAAAAAGGTGCTTTTGAGGATAGAGTGGCCAGGAAAGCCCGCAGCCCCAAAGTCTGGGTGGCAATGCAAGTAGTTCCCAGAGACCTTGAAAGAAAACAAGAGTTGTTCTCGCTGCCACCATGGGTGTGGGACTCAGCTCCGGACGTTTGGAATTTTTATGGGCCGGTGCTGGAAAAATGTTAAGAAAAAAGGTGCTTTTGAGGATAGAGTGGCCAGGAAAGCCCGCAGCCCCAAAGTCTGGGTGGCAATGCAAGTAGTTCCCAGAGACCTTGAAAGAAAGCAAGACTTGGTCTGGCTGACGCCTTGGTTGGGGGAGCCAAGCCAGGATGTTTGGAATTTTTGGAGGCCGGTGCTGGGAAAAAGTGAACAAAAGGTGCTTTTGAGGATAGAGTGGCCAGGAAAGCCCACAGCCCCAAAGTCTGGGTGGCAATGCAAGTAGTTCCCAGAGACCTTGAAAGAAAGCAAGAGTTGTTCTGGCTGCCACCATGGGTGTGGGACTCAGCTCTGGACGTTTGGAATTTTTATGGGCCGGTGCTGGAAAAATGTTAAGAAAAAAGGTGCTTTTGAGGATAGAGTGGCCAGGAAAGCCCGCAGCCCCAAAGTCTGGGTGGCAATGCAAGTAGTTCCCAGAGACCTTGAAAGAAAGCAAGACTTGGTCTGGCTGACGCCTTGGTTGGGGGAGCCAGGCCAGGATGTTTGGAATTTTTGGAGGCCGGTGCTGGGAAAAAGTGAACAAAAGGTGCTTTTGAGGATAGAGTGGCCAGGAAAGCCCGCAGCCCCAAAGTCTGGGTGGCAATGCAAGTAGTTCCCAGAGACCTTGAAAGAAAGCAAGACTTGGTCTGGCTGCCAGCTTGGGTGTGGGGGTCAGCTCCTGACGTTTGGAATTTTTATGGGCCGGTGCTGGAAAAATGTTAAGAAAAAAGGTGCTTTTGAGGATAGAGTGGCCAGGAAAGCCCGCAGCCCCAAAGTCTGGGTGGCAATGCAAGTAGTTCCCAGAGACCTTGAAAGAAAGCAAGACTTGGTCTGGCTGACGACTTGGTTGGGGGAGCCAAGCCAGGATGTTTGGAATTTTTGGAGGCCGGTGCTGGGAAAAAGGGAACAAAAGGTGCTTTTGAGGATAGAGTGGCCAGGAAAGCCCACAGCCCCAAAGTCTGGGTGGCAATGCAAGTAGTTCCCAGAGACCTTGAAAGAAAGCAAGAGTTGTTCTGGCTGCCACCTTAGGTGTGGGGGTCAGCTCCTGACGTTTGGAATTTTTATGGGCCGGTGCTGGAAAAATGTTAAGAAAAAAGGTGCTTTTGAGGATAGAGTGGCCAGGAAAGCCCGCACCCCAAAGTCTGGGTGGCAATGCAAGTAGTTCCCAGAGACCTTGAAAGAAAGCAAGTCTTGGTCTGGCTGCCAGCTTGGTTGTGGGAGCCAGGCCAGGACGTTTGGAATTTTTGGAGGCCAGTGCTGGGAAAAAGGGAACAAAAGGTGCTTTTGAGGATAGAGTGGCCAGGAAAGCCCGCAGCCCCAAAGTCTGGGTGGCAATGCAAGTAGTTCCCAGAGGCGTTCATAAAAAGCAAGAGTTGTTCTGGCTGCCAGCTTGGTTGTGGGAGCCAGGCCAGGACGTTTGGAATTTTTGGAGGCCAGTGCTGGGAAAAGGTGAAAAAAAGGTGCTTTTGAGGATAGAGTGGCCAGGAAAGCCCGCAGCCCCAAAGTCTGGGTGGCAATGCAAGTAGTTCCCAGAGACCTTGAAAGAAAGCAAGACTTGGTCTGGCTGACGCCTTGGTTGGGGGAGCCAGGCCAGGATGTTTGGAATTTTTGGAGGCCGGTGCTGGGAAAAAGTGAACAAAAGGTGCTTTTGAGGATAGAGTGGCCAGGAAAGCCCACAGCCCCAAAGTCTGGGTGGCAATGCAAGTAGTTCCCAGAGAATGAAGGAAAGAAACCGTTGTTCTGGCTGCCAGCTTGGGTGTGGGAGCCAGGCCAGGACGTTTGGAATTTTTATGGGCCGGTGCTGGAAAAATGTTAAGAAAAAAGGTGCTTTTGAGGATAGAGTGGCCAGGAAAGCCCGCACCCCAAAGTCTGGGTGGCAATGCAAGTAGTTCCCAGAGAATGAAGGAAAGAAACCGTTGTTCTGGCTGCCAGCTTGGTTGTGGGAGCCAGGCCAGGACGTTTGGAATTTTTATGGGCCGGTGCTGGAAAAATGTTAAGAAAAAAGGTGCTTTTGAGGATAGAGTGGCCAGGAAAGCCCGCACCCCAAAGTCTGGGTGGCAATGCAAGTAGTTCCCAGAGACCTTGAAAGAAAGCAAGAGTTGTTCTGGCTGCCAGCTTGGGTGTGGGACTCAGCTCCGGACGTTTGGCATATTGGAGTCCGGTGCTGGGAAAAAGTGAACAAAAGGTGCTTTTGAGGATAGAGTGGCCAGGAAAGCCCGCAGCCCCAAAGTCTGGGTGGCAATGCAAGTAGTTCCCAGAGACCTTGAAAGAAAGCAAGAGTTGTTCTGGCTGACGCCTTGGTTGGGGGAGCCAGGCCAGGACGTGTGGAATTTTTGGAGGCCGGTGCTGGGAAAAAGCGAACAAAAGGTGCTTTTGAGGATAGAGTGGCCAGGAAAGCCCACAGCCCCAAAGTCTGGGTGGCAATGCAAGTAGTTCCCAGAGAATGAAGGAAAGAAACCGTTGTTCTGGCTGCCAGCTTGGGTGTGGGGGTCAGCTCCTGACGTTTGGAATTTTTATGGGCCGGTGCTGGAAAAATGTTAAGAAAAAAGGTGCTTTTGAGGATAGAGTGGCCAGGAAAGCCCGCACCCCAAAGTCTGGGTGGCAATGCAAGTAGTTCCCAGAGACCTTGAAAGAAAGCAAGACTTGGTCTGGCTGACGCCTTGGTTGGGGGAGCCAGGCCAGGATGTTCGGAATTTTTGGAGGCCAGTGTTGGGAAAAAGGGAACAAAAGGTGCTTTTGAGGATAGAGTGGCCAGGAAAGCCCGCAGCCCCAAAGTCTGGGTGGCAATGCAAGTAGTTCCCAGAGACCTTGAAAGAAAGCAAGAGTTGTTCTCGCTGCCACCATGGGTGTGGGAGTCACCTCCGGACGTTTGGAATTTTTATGGGCCGGTGCTGGGAAAATGGTTAAGAAAAAAGGTGCTTTTGAGGATAGAGTGGCCAGGAAAGCCCGCAGCCCCAAAGTCTGGGTGGCAATGCAAGTAGTTCCCAGAGACCTTGAAAGAAAGCAAGACTTGGGCTGGCTGACGCCTTGGTTGGGGGAGCCAGGCCAGGACGTTTGGAATTTTTGGAGGCCGGTGCTGGGAAAAAGCGAACAAAAGGTGCTTTTGAGGATAGAGTGGCCAGGAAAGCCCACAGCCCCAAAGTCTGGGTGGCAATGCAAGTAGTTCCCAGAGAATGAAGGAAAGAAACCGTTGTTCTGGCTGCCAGCTTGGGTGTGGGGGTCAGCTCCTGACGTTTGGAATTTTTATGGGCCGGTGCTGGAAAAATGTTAAGAAAAAAGGTGCTTTTGAGGATAGAGTGGCCAGGAAAGCCCGCACCCCAAAGTCTGGGTGGCAATGCAAGTAGTTCCCAGAGACCTTGAAAGAAAGCAAGACTTGGTCTGGCTGACGCCTTGGTTGGGGGAGCCAGGCCAGGATGTTTGGAATTTTTGGAGGCCGGTGCTGGGAAAAAGTGAACAAAAGGTGCTTTTGAGGATAGAGTGGCCAGGAAAGCCCGCAGCCCCAAAGTCTGGGTGGCAATGCAAGTAGTTCCCAGAGACTTGAAAGAAAGCAAGAGTTGTTCGGGCTGCCACCTTGGTTGTGGGAGCCAGGCCAGGACGTTTGGAATTTTTGGAGGCCAGTGCTGGGAAAAGGTGAAAAAAAGGTGCTTTTGAGGATAGAGTGGCCAGGAAAGCCCGCAGCCCCAAAGTCTGGGTGGCAATGCAAGTAGTTCCCAGAGACCTTGAAAGAAAGCAAGAGTTGTTCTGGCTGCCAGCTTGGTTGTGGGGGTCAGCTCCTGACGTTTGGAATTTTTATGGGCCGGTGCTGGAAAAATGTTAAGAAAAAAGGTGCTTTTGAGGATAGAGTGGCCAGGAAAGCCCGCACCCCAAAGTCTGGGTGGCAATGCAAGTAGTTCCCAGAGACCTTGAAAGAAAGCAAGACTTGGTCTGGCTGACGCCTTGGTTGTGGGAGCCAGGCCAGGACGTTTGGAATTTTTGGAGGCCAGTGCTGGGAAAAAGTGAACAAAAGGTGCTTTTGAGGATAGAGTGGCCAGGAAAGCCCGCAGCCCCAAAGTCTGGGTGGCAATGCAAGTAGTTCCCAGAGACCTTGAAAGAAAGCAAGAGTTGTTCTGGCTGCCAGCTTGGTTGTGGGAGCCAGGCCAGGACGTTTGGAATTTTTGGAGGCCAGTGCTGGGAAAAAGTGAACAAAAGGTGCTTTTGAGGATAGAGTGGCCAGGAAAGCCCACAGCCCCAAAGTCTGGGTGGCAATGCAAGTAGTTCCCAGAGACGTTCATAAAAAGCTAGAGTTGTTCTGGCTGCCAGCTTGGTTGTGGGAGCCAGGCCAGGACGTTTGGAATTTTTGGAGGCCAGTGCTGGGAAAAGGTGAAAAAAAGGTGCTTTTGAGGATAGAGTGGCCAGGAAAGCCCGCAGCCCCAAAGTCTGGGTGGCAATGCAAGTAGTTCCCAGAGACCTTGAAAGAAAGCAAGACTTGGTCTGGCTGACGCCTTGGTTGGGGGAGCCAGGCCAGGATGTTTGGAATTTTTGGAGGCCGGTGCTGGGAAAAAGTGAACAAAAGGTGCTTTTGAGGATAGAGTGGCCAGGAAAGGCCACAGCCCCAAAGTCTGGGTGGCAATGCAAGTAGTTCCCAGAGAATGAAGGAAAGAAACCGTTGTTCTGGCTGCCAGCTTGGGTGTGGGAGCCAGGCCAGGACGTTTGGAATTTTTATGGGCCGGTGCTGGAAAAATGTTAAGAAAAAAGGTGCTTTTGAGGATAGAGTGGCCAGGAAAGCCCGCACCCCAAAGTCTGGGTGGCAATGCAAGTAGTTCCCAGAGAATGAAGGAAAGAAACCGTTGTTCTGGCTGCCAGCTTGGTTGTGGGAGCCAGGCCAGGACGTTTGGAATTTTTATGGGCCGGTGCTGGAAAAATGATAAGAAAAAAGGTGCTTTTGAGGATAGAGTGGCCAGGAAAGCCCGCACCCCAAAGTCTGGGTGGCAATGCAAGTAGTTCCCAGAGACCTTGAAAGAAAGCAACAGTTGTTCTGGCTGCCAGCTTGGGTGTGGGACTCAGCTCCGGACGTTTGGCATATTGGAGTCCGGTGCTGGGAAAAAGTGAACAAAAGGTGCTTTTGAGGATAGAGTGGCCAGGAAAACCCGCAGCCCCAAAGTCTGGGTGGCAATGCAAGTAGTTCCCAGAGACCTTGAAAGAAAGCAAGAGTTGTTCTCACTGCCACCATGGGTGTGGGAGTCACCTCCGGACGTTTGGAATTTTTATGGGCCGGTGCTGGGAAAATGGTTAAGAAAAAAGGTGCTTTTGAGGATAGAGTGGCCAGGAAAGCCCGCAGCCCCAAAGTCTGGGTGGCAATGCAAGTAGTTCCCAGAGACCTTGAAAGAAAGCAAGACTTGGTCTGGCTGACGCCTTGGTTGGGGGAGCCAGGCCAGGACGTTTGGAATTTTTGGAGGCCGGTGCTGGGAAAAAGCGAACAAAAGGTGCTTTTGAGGATAGAGTGGCCAGGAAAGCCCACAGCCCCAAAGTCTGGGTGGCAATGCAAGTAGTTCCCAGAGAATGAAGGAAAGAAACCGTTGTTCTGGCTGCCAGCTTGGGTGTGGGGGTCAGCTCCTGACGTTTGGAATTTTTATGGGCCGGTGCTGGAAAAATGTTAAGAAAAAAGGTGCTTTTGAGGATAGAGTGGCCAGGAAAGCCCGCACCCCAAAGTCTGGGTGGCAATGCAAGTAGTTCCCAGAGACCTTGAAAGAAAGCAAGACTTGGTCTGGCTGACGCCTTGGTTGGGGGAGCCAGGCCAGGATGTTTGGAATTTTTGGAGGCCAGTGCTGGGAAAAAGTGAACAAAAGGTGCTTTTGAGGATAGAGTGGCCAGGAAAGCCCGCAGCCCCAAAGTCTGGGTGGCAATGCAAGTAGTTCCCAGAGACCTTGAAAGAAAGCAAGAGTTGTTCTCGCTGCCACCATGGGTGTGGGAGTCACCTCCGGACGTTTGGAATTTTTATGGGCCGGTGCTGGGAAAATGGTTAAGAAAAAAGGTGCTTTTGAGGATAGAGTGGCCAGGAAAGCCTGCAGCCCCAAAGTCTGGGTGGCAATGCAAGTAGTTCCCAGAGACCTTGAAAGAAAGCAAGAGTTGTTCTGGCTGACGCCTTGGTTGGGGGAGCCAGGCCAGGACGTTTGGAATTTTTGGAGGCCGGTGCTGGGAAAAAGCGAACAAAAGGTGCTTTTGAGGATAGAGTGGCCAGGAAAGCCCACAGCCCCAAAGTCTGGGTGGCAATGCAAGTAGTTCCCAGAGAATGAAGGAAAGAAACCGTTGTTCTGGCTGCCAGCTTGGGTGTGGGAGCCAGGCCAGGACGTTTGGAATTTTTATGGGCCGGTGCTGGAAAAATGATAAGAAAAAAGGTGCTTTTGAGGATAGAGTGGCCAGGAAAGCCCGCACCCCAAAGTCTGGGTGGCAATGCAAGTAGTTCCCATAGAATGAAGGAAAGAAACCGTTGTTCTGGCTGCCACCTTGGTTGTGGGAGCCAGGCCAGGACGTTTGGAATTTTTATGGGCCGGTGCTGGAAAAATGTTAAGAAAAAAGGTGCTTTTGAGGATAGAGTGGCCAGGAAAGCCCGCACCCCAAAGTCTGGGTGGCAATGCAAGTAGTTCCCAGAGACCTTGAAAGAAAGCAACAGTTGTTCTGGCTGCCAGCTTGGGTGTGGGACTCAGCTCCGGACGTTTGGCATATTGGAGTCCGGTGCTGGGAAAAAGTGAACAAAAGGTGCTTTTGAGGATAGAGTGGCCAGGAAAGCCCGCAGCCCCAAAGTCTGGGTGGCAATGCAAGTAGTTCCCAGAGACCTTGAAAGAAAGGAAGAGTTGTTCTGGCTGCCAGCTTAGGTGTGGGGGTCAGCTCCTGACGTTTGGAATTTTTATGGGCCGGTGCTGGAAAAATGTTAAGAAAAAAGGTGCTTTTGAGGATAGAGTGGCCAGGAAAGCCCGCAGCCCCAAAGTCTGGGTGGCAATGCAAGTAGTTCCCAGAGACCTTGAAAGAAAGCAAGACTTGGTCTGGCTGACGCCTTGGTTGTGGGAGCCAGGCCAGGATGTTTGGAATTTTTGGAGGCCAGTGCTGGGAAAAAGTGAACAAAAGGTGCTTTTGAGGATAGAGTGGCCAGGAAAGCCCGCAGCCCCAAAGTCTGGGTGGCAAGGCAAGTAGTTCCCAGAGACCTTGAAAGAAAGCAAGAGTTGTTCGGGCTGCCACCTTGGTTGTGGGAGCCAGGCCAGGACGTTTGGAATTTTTGGAGGCCAGTGTTGGGAAAAAGGGAACAAAAGGTGCTTTTGAGGATAGAGTGGCCAGGAAAGCCCGCAGCCCCAAAGTCTGGGTTGCAATGCAAGTAGTTCCCAGAGGCGTTCATAAAAAGCAAGAGTTGTTCTGGCTGCCAGCTTGGTTGTGGGAGCCAGGCCAGGATGTTTGGAATTTTTGGAGGCCAGTGCTGGGAAAAGGTGAAAAAAAGGTGCTTTTGAGGATAGAGTGGCCAGGAAAGCCTGCAGCCCCAAAGTCTGGGTGGCAATGCAAGCAGTTCCCAGAGACCTTGAAAGAAAGCAAGACTTGGTCTGGCTGACGCCTTGGTTGGGGGAGCCAGGCCAGGACGTTTGGAATTTTTGGAGGCCGGTGCTGGGAAAAAGCGAACAAAAGGTGCTTTTGAGGATAGAGTGGCCAGGAAAGCCCACAGCCCCAAAGTCTGGGTGGCAATGCAAGTAGTTCCCAGAGAATGAAGGAAAGAAACCGTTGTTCTGGCTGCCAGCTTGGGTGTGGGGGTCAGCTCCTGACGTTTGGAATTTTTATGGGCCGGTGCTGGAAAAATGTTAAGAAAAAAGGTGCTTTTGAGGATAGAGTGGCCAGGAAAGCCCGCAGCCCCAAAGTCTGGGTGGCAATGCAAGTAGTTCCCAGAGACCTTGAAAGAAAGCAAGACTTGGTCTGGCTGATGCCTTGGTTGGGGGAGCCAGGCCAGGATGTTTGGAATTTTTGGAGGCCGGTGCTGGGAAAAAGTGAACAAAAGGTGCTTTTGAGGATAGAGTGGCCAGGAAAGCCCGCAGCCCCAAAGTCTGGGTGGCAATGCAAGTAGTTCCCAGAGACCTTGAAAGAAAGCAAGACTTGGTCTGGCTGCCAGCTTGGGTGTGGGGGTCAGCTCCTGACGTTTGGAATTTTTATGGGCCGGTGCTGGAAAAATGTTAAGAAAAAAGGTGCTTTTGAGGATAGAGTGGCCAGGAAAGCCCGCAGCCCCAAAGTCTGGGTGGCAATGCAAGTAGTTCCCAGAGACCTTGAAAGAAAGCAAGACTTGGTCTGGCTGACGCCTTGGTTGGGGGAGCCAGGCCAGGATGTTTGGAATTTTTGGAGGCCAGTGCTGGGAAAAAGTGAACAAAAGGTGCTTTTGAGGATAGAGTGGCCAGGAAAGCCCGCAGCCCCAAAGTCTAGGTGGCAATGCAAGTAGTTCCCAGAGACTTGAAAGAAAGCAAGAGTTGTTCTGGCTGCCAGCTTGGTTGTGGGAGCCAGGACAGGACGTTTGGAATTTTTGGAGGCCAGTGCTGGGAAAAGGTGAAAAAAAGGTGCTTTTGAGGATAGAGTGGCCAGGAAATCCCACAGCCCCAAAGTCTGGGTGGCAATGCAAGTAGTTCCCAGAGACCTTGAAAGAAAACAAGAGTTGTTCTGGCTGCCACCATGGGTGTGGGACTCAGCTCTGGACATTTGGAATTTTTATGGGCCGGTGCTGGAAAAATGTTAAGAAAAAAGGTGCTTTTGAGGATAGAGTGGCCAGGAAAGCCTGCAGCCCCAAATTCTGGGTGGCAATGCAAGTAGTTCCCAGAGACCTTGAAAGAAAGCAAGACTTGGTCTGGCTGACGCCTTGGTTGGGGGAGCCAGGCCAGGACGTTTGGAATTTTTGGAGGCCGGTGCTGGGAAAAAGCGAACAAAAGGTGCTTTTGAGGATAGAGTGGCCAGGAAAGCCCGCAGCCCCAAAGTCTGGGTGGCAATGCAAGTAGTTCCCAGATAATGAAGGAAAGAAACCGTTGTTCTGGCTGCCAGCTTGGGTGTGGGAGCCAGGCCAGGACGTTTGGAATTTTTATGGGCCGGTGCTGGAAAAATGTTAAGAAAAAAGGTGCTTTTGAGGATAGAGTGGCCAGGAAAGCCCGCAGCCCCAAAGTCTGGGTGGCAATGCAAGTAGTTACCAGAGACCTTGAAAGAAAGCAAGACTTGGTCTGGCTGACGCCTTGGTTGGGGGAGCCAAGCCAGGATGTTTGGAATTTTTGGAGGCCGGTGCTGGGAAAAAGTGAACAAAAGGTGCTTTTGAGGATAGAGTGGCCAGGAAAGCCCACAGCCCCAAAGTCTGGGTGGCAATGCAAGTAGTTCCCAGAGACCTTGAAAGAAAGCAAGAGTTGTTCTGGCTGCCACCATGGGTGTGGGACTCAGCTCTGGACGTTTGGAATTTTTATGGGCCGGTGCTGGGAAAAGGTGAAAAAAAGGTGCTTTTGAGGATAGAGTGGCCAGGAAAGCCCGCAGCCCCAAAGTCTGGGTGGCAATGCAAGTAGTTCCCAGAGACCTTGAAAGAAAGGAAGAGTTGTTCTGGCTGCCACCATGGGTGTGGGACTCAGCTCCGGACGTTTGGAATTTTTATGGGCCGGTGCTGGGGAAAAGGTTAAGAAAAAAGGTGCTTTTGAGGATAGAGTGGCCAGGAAAGCCCGCAGCCCCAAAGTCTGGGTGGCAATGCAAGTAGTTCCCAGAGACCTTGAAAGAAAGCAAGTCTTGGTCTGGCTGCCAGCTTGGTTGTGGGAACCAGGCCAGGACGTTTGGAATTTTGAAGTCCGGTGCTGGGACAAAGTGAACAAAAGGTGCTTTTGAGGATAGAGTGGCCAGGAAAGCCCGCAGCCCCAAAGTCTGGGTGGCAATGCAAGTAGTTCCCAGAGACGTTCAAAACAAGCAAGAGTTGTTCTGGCTGCCACCATGGGTGTGGGAGTCACCTCCGGACTTTTGGAATTTTTATGGGCCGGTGCTGGGAAAAAGGTTAAGAAAAAAGGTGCTTTTGAGGATAGAGTGGCCAGGAAAGCCCGCACCCCAAAGTCTGGGTGGCAATGCAAGTAGTTCCCAGAGACCTTGAAAGAAAGCAAGACTTGGTCTGGCTGACGCCTTGGTTGGGGGAGCCAGGCCAGGATGTTTGGAATTTTTGGAGGCCGGTGCTGGGAAAAAGTGAACAAAAGGTGCTTTTGAGGATAGAGTGGCCAGGAAAGCCCACAGTCCCAAAGTCTGGGTGGCAATGCAAGTAGTTCCCAGAGACCTTGAAAGAAAGCAAGAGTTGTTCTGGCTGCCAGCTTGGGTGCGGGACTCAGCTCCTGACGTTTGGAATTTTTATGGGCCGGTGCTGGAAAAATGTTAAGAAAAAAGGTGCTTTTGAGGATAGAGTGGCCAGGAAAGCCCGCACCCCAAAGTCTGGGTGGCAAAGCAAGTAGTTCCCAGAGACCTTGAAAGAAAGCAAGACTTGGTCTGGCTGACGCCTTGGTTGGGGGAGCCAGGCCAGGATGTTTGGAATTTTTGGAGGCCAGTGCTGGGAAAAAGGGAACAAAAGGTGCTTTTGAGGATAGAGTGGCCAGGAAAGCCCGCAGCCCCAAAGTCTGGGTGGCAATGCAAGTAGTTCCCAGAGACTTGAAAGAAAGCAAGAGTTGTTCTGGCTGCCAGCTTGGGTGTGGGAGCCAGGCCAGGACGTTTGGAATTTTTGGAGGTCAGTGCTGGGAAAAGGTGAAAAAAAGGTGCTTTTGAGGATGGAGTGGCCAGGAAAGCCCACAGCCCCAAAGTCTGGGTGGCAATGCAAGTAGTTCCCAGAGACCTTGAAAGAAAGGAAGAGTTGTTCTGGCTGCCACCATGGGTGTGGGACTCAGCTCTGGACATTTGGAATTTTTATGGGCCGGTGCTGGAAAAATGTTAAGAAAAAAGGTGCTTTTGAGGATAGAGTGGCCAGGAAAGCCTGCAGCCCCAAATTCTGGGTGGCAATGCAAGTAGTTCCCAGAGACCTTGAAAGAAAGCAAGACTTGGTCTGGCTGACGCCTTGGTTGGGGGAGCCAGGCCAGGACGTTTGGAATTTTTGGAGGCCGGTGCTGGGAAAAAGCGAACAAAAGGTGCTTTTGAGGATAGAGTGGCCAGGAAAGCCCGCAGCCCCAAAGTCTGGGTGGCAATGCAAGTAGTTCCCAGATAATGAAGGAAAGAAACCGTTGTTCTGGCTGCCAGCTTGGGTGTGGGAGCCAGGCCAGGACGTTTGGAATTTTTATGGGCCGGTGCTGGAAAAATGTTAAGAAAAAAGGTGCTTTTGAGGATAGAGTGGCCAGGAAAGCCCGCAGCCCCAAAGTCTGGGTGGCAATGCAAGTAGTTACCAGAGACCTTGAAAGAAAGCAAGACTTGGTCTGGCTGACGCCTTGGTTGGGGGAGCCAAGCCAGGATGTTTGGAATTTTTGGAGGCCGGTGCTGGGAAAAAGTGAACAAAAGGTGCTTTTGAGGATAGAGTGGCCAGGAAAGCCCACAGCCCCAAAGTCTGGGTGGCAATGCAAGTAGTTCCCAGAGACCTTGAAAGAAAGCAAGAGTTGTTCTGGCTGCCACCATGGGTGTGGGACTCAGCTCTGGACGTTTGGAATTTTTATGGGCCGGTGCTGGGAAAAGGTGAAAAAAAGGTGCTTTTGAGGATAGAGTGGCCAGGAAAGCCCGCAGCCCCAAAGTCTGGGTGGCAATGCAAGTAGTTCCCAGAGACCTTGAAAGAAAGGAAGAGTTGTTCTGGCTGCCACCATGGGTGTGGGACTCAGCTCCGGACGTTTGGAATTTTTATGGGCCGGTGCTGGGGAAAAGGTTAAGAAAAAAGGTGCTTTTGAGGATAGAGTGGCCAGGAAAGCCCGCAGCCCCAAAGTCTGGGTGGCAATGCAAGTAGTTCCCAGAGACCTTGAAAGAAAGCAAGTCTTGGTCTGGCTGCCAGCTTGGTTGTGGGAACCAGGCCAGGACGTTTGGAATTTTGAAGTCCGGTGCTGGGACAAAGTGAACAAAAGGTGCTTTTGAGGATAGAGTGGCCAGGAAAGCCCGCAGCCCCAAAGTCTGGGTGGCAATGCAAGTAGTTCCCAGAGACGTTCAAAACAAGCAAGATTTGTTCTGGCTGCCACCATGGGTGTGGGAGTCACCTCCGGACTTTTGGAATTTTTATGGGCCGGTGCTGGGAAAAAGGTTAAGAAAAAAGGTGCTTTTGAGGATAGAGTGGCCAGGAAAGCCCGCACCCCAAAGTCTGGGTGGCAATGCAAGTAGTTCCCAGAGACCTTGAAAGAAAGCAAGACTTGGTCTGGCTGACGCCTTGGTTGGGGGAGCCAGGCCAGGATGTTTGGAATTTTTGGAGGCCGGTGCTGGGAAAAAGTGAACAAAAGGTGCTTTTGAGGATAGAGTGGCCAGGAAAGCCCACAGTCCCAAAGTCTGGGTGGCAATGCAAGTAGTTCCCAGAGACCTTGAAAGAAAGCAAGAGTTGTTCTGGCTGCCAGCTTGGGTGTGGGAGCCAGGCCAGGACGTTTGGAATTTTTGGAGGTCAGTGCTGGGAAAAGGTGAAAAAAAGGTGCTTTTGAGGATGGAGTGGCCAGGAAAGCCCACAGCCCCAAAGTCTGGGTGGCAATGCAAGTAGTTCCCAGAGACCTTGAAAGAAAGGAAGAGTTGTTCTGGCTGCCACCATGGGTGTGGGACTCAGCTCCGGACGTTTGGAATTTTTATGGGCCGGTGCTGGGGAAAAGGTTAAGAAAAAAGGTGCTGTTGAGGATGGAGTGGCCAGGAAAGCCCGCAGCCCCAAAGTCTGGGTGGCAATGCAAGTAGTTCCCAGAGACCTTGAAAGAAAGCAAGTCTTGGTCTGGCTGCCAGCTTGGTTGTGGGAACCAGGCCAGGACGTTTGGAATTTTGAAGTCCGGTACTGGGACAAAGTGAACAAAAGGTGCTTTTGAGGATAGAGTGGCCAGGAAAGCCCGCAGCCCCAAAGTCTGGGTGGCAATGCAAGTAGTTCCCAGAGACGTTCAAAACAAGCAAGATTTGTTCTGGCTGCCACCATGGGTGTGGGAGTCACCTCCGGACTTTTGGAATTTTTATGGGCCGGTGCTGGGAAAAAGGTTAAGAAAAAAGGTGCTTTTGAGGACAGAGTGGCCAGGAAAGCCCGCAGCCCCAAAGTCTGGGTGGCAATGCAAGTAGTTCCCAGAGACCTTGAAAGAAAACAAGACTTGGTCTGGCTGACGCCTTGGTTGGGGGAGCCAGGCCAGGACGTTTGGAATTTTTGGAGGCCGGTGCTGGGAAAAAGCGAACAAAAGGTGCTTTTGAAGATAGAGTGGCCAGGAAAGCCCACAGCCCCAAAGTCTGGGTGGCAATGCAAGTAGTTCCCAGAGAATGAAGGAAAGAAACCGTTGTTCTGGCTGCCAGCTTGGGTGTGGGGGTCAGCTCCTGACGTTTGGAATTTTTATGGGCCGGTGCTGGAAAAATGTTAAGAAAAAAGGTGCTTTTGAGGATAGAGTGGCCAGGAAAGCCCGCAGCCCCAAAGTCTGGGTGGCAATGCAAGTAGTTCCCAGAGACCTTGAAAGAAAGCAAGAGTTGTTCTGGCTGCCACCATGGGTGTGGGAGTCAGCTCCGGACGTTTGGAATTTTTATGGGCCGGTGTTGGGGAAAAGGTTAAGAAAAAAGGTGCTTTTGAGGATAGAGTGGCCAGGAAAGCCCGCAGCCCCAAAGTCTGGGTGGCAATGCAAGTAGTTCCCAGAGACCTTGAAAGAAAGCAAGAGTTGTTCTCGCTGCCACCATG